>NW_024419980.1:283-4013 GCF_014898765.1 Herpailurus yagouaroundi | reverse complement strand
TCTAATTAAAAAGACAACAGAGGGCCAACCATAATCCTCTACAGGGACTTGGAGAATAGGCACTATCTTCAGGTCCTCCTTCTGCTGCACTGCAGGGCACTGGTAACTCCTGGAGGGAAATCTGGACAAAGATCTGGTGCCCCAGTTTCTATGTCCGGTGCACTGGATTTCGTGGCTGCCACCCAGGGGACATTCTTTGATCTAATGGTCCATGGGGTTTGTATTCACGGTTCCCATGGGACTGTAAAAAGTTCAGCCCTGGCCACCACCGCAAGGGCACACTGTATATACAGACTGAACTATAATGTCAGCTTTTTCTATGAAAGAGGCCTGACAGTCTTTCCCGGAATTTTGGCTTGAGGAGCAGACTTGTGGCTTGGCACATATCTAGGGGCCTACTTAGGTGTTCTCTGGGGATAGAGGCCATTGAAGGCCATCCTTGTGATCTTCCTCGGCTTCGCTCTAGGTCAAAGGTATCTCTAGGAAAGGAGCTTATGCTTTTTTTATGGTGCCCTCGCTTCTGTGGTTGTCAGGCAGGACCTACCTCTAGATTGCCTGGCTCTGGTGGTGCGCTCGGCTTATGACTGTGGGTCCCCCAGGACTGTAACAGACGGAGAAAGTGTTCTGAACCGACTACCACCCCAGGGCGCTGCAGAGAGGCAGGAGAATAAAGAATATACTTTTTCTGTGAAAGAGCCCTAGCAGCCTGTTGGGGCGCCTGGGTGGCTCAGTCGGTTAAGCGGCCCACTTCGGCTCAGGTCATGATCTCGCGGTCCATGAGTTCGAGCCCCGCGTCGGGCTCTGTGCTGACAGCTCAGAGCCTGGAGCCTGTTTCAGATTCTGTGTCTCCCTCTCTCTGACCCTCCCCCGTTCATGCTCTGTCTCTCTCTGTCTCAAAAATAAATAAACGTTAAAAAAAAAAATTAAAAAAAAAAGACCTTGCAGGTGCCAACCTGAGGCCCTTTGTTGGCAGGGAGAGTGGCATTATTCCAGAACCAGGTTCACGCAGAGCGGGATACGAGCTGCTGGAGGAGACTGTGGAGCAGGACAGGTCGAATGCCCGCGCTACTCTGTAAGGCACTGCCTGAACTGCATGGTTTGAGACACCCCCTGCGGGGAGGAGAGACTGGGGTGTTGCCATTTTTCTTACCAACACCAACACGGTGGGGCTTCAGGGAACAGGACAGTGGCTCCACTGGGAGCCTACTTACATGAACCCCAGCCCCTCCGTGCCTGTAACTGCTTATCTACTGGAGCAGGACTGACACTGAGTGAACCGCAGGGGCCAGATTCCAGACCAGCACAGCCGCCAGTCCCAGGCACCAACAGACAACTGTCCTGCAGTTGTGTATATACGGACGGAAGAATCGTAAGAATGAATCAGTGATATACAAGATAAACTTATGGAAAATAATGAAGCTGAAGAGAAGAGGTAAAGAAAAATATCAGACCATGAATGCAGACCTAGAGAACTCAGTGACTCCATAAATCATAGTAACGTTTGTATCATAGGAGTCCCAGGGAAGAGAAGGAAAAGGGAGCAGAAGGTTCATTGGAGGAAATCATAGCTGAAAACTTCCCTAAACTTGGGAAGGAAACAGACATCCAAATCCAGGAGGCATAGAAAATTCCCATCAGAATAAACAGGTCATGATCTCAGGGTTGGGAGATCAAGCCCCATGTCAGGCTCCTCACTGAATGTGGAGCCTACTTAAGATTCTCTCTCTCTTCCCTTTGTCCCTCCCCTGACTCCCATACACACGTGCTTTCTCTATTTCTAAAAAACAAACGAAAAAACACTCAAACGAAGAGAGATAGAGGGAACATACCTCATTATCATAAATGCCACATACGAAAGACCCACAGCTAATATAATTCTCAATGAGGAAAAACTGAGAACTTTTCTTCTATGGTCAGGAACAAGATAAGGATGACCGCTCTCACCATTGTTACTTAACATGGTACTGGATGTCTAGTCTCAGCGAAAGAAAGAAAAGGAAAGAAAGAAAGAAAGAAAGAAAGAAAGAAAGAAAGAAAGAAAGACAGACAAGGCATCCAAATCAAGAGGGAAGAAATCAAACTTTCATTATTCATAGACAACATGATAATCTACATAGAAAACCCAAAAATCTCCACTAAAAATTTCTGGAACTGATACACAATTCAGTAAAGTTGCAGGAAACAAACTCCATGCAGAGAAGCCTGTTGCATTTTTACATACCAATAGTGAGGCAGCAGAAAGAAAAATGAAAGAATTCATTTCCATTTGAAATTTCCAAATGAAAGAATTTCATTTCCAAATGAAAGAATTCACTCCATTTATATTTGCACCAAAAACCATAAGATATTTAGGAAAAAACCTAATCAAAGAGGTAAAAAGATCTGTACTCTGCAAACTAAAGAATACTGATGAAAGAAACTGAAAGCAACACAAAGAAATGGAAAAATATTCCATGCTCGTGGACTGGTAGAACAAATATCATTAAAATATCTGTATCACTCAAATCACTCTACACATGTACTGCAATCCCTATCAAAATACCACCAGCAGTTTTCACAGAGCTGGAACAAACAATCCTAAAATTTGTATGGAACCACAAAAGATTCCAAATAGCCAAAGTAATCTTGAAAGAGAAAAGCAAAGCTGGAGGCATCAGAATTCCAGACTTCAAGCTACATTACACAGCTGTAGTCACCAAGACAGCATAGTGCTGGTATAAAAACAGACACACAGATCAGTGGAACAGAATAGAAAACTCAGAAATGGACCCACAACTATATAGTCAACTAATCTTTGACAAAGCAGGAAAGAATATCCAATGGAAAAAAGTCTCTTCAATAAATAGTGTTGGGAAAACTGGACAACAACATGCAGAAGAACGAAACTGGACCACTTTCTTACAAGGTACACAAAATATATTCAAAGTGGATGAAAGACCAAAATATGAGATGGGAAACCATCAAAATCCTAGAGAACAAATCCTCTCTGATTTGGGCCATAGGAACCTCTTATTAGATATGTCATCAAAGGCAAGGGAAACAAAAGCAAAAATGAACTATTGGGACTTCACCAAGATAAAAAGCTTCTGCACAATGAAGAAAACAATCAACAAACTAAAAGGCAACCTTCAGAGTGGGAGAAGATATTTGCAGATGACATATCTGATAAAGGGTTAGTATCCAAAATCTATACAGAATTTATCAAACTCAACACCCAAATAATCCAGTTATGAAATGGACAGAAGACATGAATAGTTTTCCAAAGACATACACATGGCCAACAGATACATGAAAAGATGCTCAACATCACTCATCATTAAGGAGATACAAAACAAAACCACGATGAGATACTATCTCACACCTGTCAATGGCTGAAGTTAACAGCACAGAAAACAACAAGGCATTGGCAAGGACGCAGAGAAAGGGGAACCCTCTTGCAGTGTTGGTGTGGGAATGCAAACTGGAGCAGCCACTCTGGAAAACAATATGGAGGGTCCTCAAAAAGTTAACAATAGAACTACCCTACAATCCAGCCTTTGCACTGCTAAGTATTTAACAGAAGGATACAAAAATACTGATTCTGAAAGGATACATGCAGCTTGATATTTAGAGGAGCATATCAACGATTAGTCAAATTATAGAAAGAACCCAAATGTCCACTGATGGATGAATGGATAAAGAGATGCAGTACACACACACACACACACACACACACACACACACACACACA
>NW_024419980.1:0-273 GCF_014898765.1 Herpailurus yagouaroundi | reverse complement strand
ATTAGTATTACTTTCACTGCATAACTCCTTTCTTCACTTGGTTTTATGACAATGGCTTAACATTCTATTCTAGAATTTCTTTTTAAAAGGTAAGGGGCAAATAATCAACAGAGGTGAAGACCATCATGGAACCTATCTCTGATGAACATGTTTCACATTTCATACAAGCTCCATATGAAACTATACTTTTCTGTAGTAAATAATACTTGTGTGAGATTTCATATGCAGTAATTTTTCATTGATGTTTTAGCAAATTTCTAGCACATTTATGTT
>NW_024419979.1:2392-6564 GCF_014898765.1 Herpailurus yagouaroundi | reverse complement strand
CACCACTTAACCTCAGTCTGTGTCTTTTCAAAGTCTCTGTCCTTCCCGTCAGCACACTGGCCCCATCACAATGCCTGTTCTCCATCGGATGGTCTGAGATGGCCTGTCTTCATCACTGAAGTGGGTGTCTATGAGTGTACCCAGAATAAATGTATTTTATTCAATAACTTCAATTGAATAACAGAAGTAATACCAATCAGTAAAGAAGAAATTACTACCATAGTGGCCTATCTTTGGTGTCTATTTCAAACACCTTCCTGTGATTTAAAACACCTCAATAGTACAAACTACACCTTCCCTGATTTCAATTCTGCCTCCCTCTCAGTACCCTGTCTCCCTTTTCATTTCTCAAATATGTGAAAGCTTTGACCATCTCCAGTCCTTTCCTCATGGCACTTCTTTTCCCTAGAATGACACTGTTCATTTTTCACATGGCAGACCGGTTGTCACTGAGTTTTGGTTTAAATACAAACTCCTTGAGGGACTTTCCCTAAGTACACTTTTTGACTAGGAGCCCAAGTAAATTATACTCTGTAATAGCATTCAAATACTGTAATTTAGTATAAAATTTGAATTTTTACTTGTTCACTTGTTTATTGATTGAATCCTACATTGAACTCAGCTCCTAGGACAGTGGTTTTCTTTGTTTTTTAATCAAGTTATAACCAAGCATTATACAGTGTTGGTACATAGAGGACATTCAGAAACACTACTGAATAGGGGCACCTGGGTGGCTTAGTCCTCTGAGCATTCGACTCTTGAGTTTGGTTCAGGTCATGATCCTAGGGTTGTGAGATCACTCCCCATGTCAGGCTCCACACTTAAGATTCTCTCTCCCGGGGCGCCTGGGTGGCGCAGTCGGTTAAGCGTCCGACTTCAGCCAGGTCACGATCTCGCGCTCCGTGAGTTTGAGCCCCGCGTCGGGCTCTGGGCTGATGGCTCAGAGCCTGGAGCCTGTTTCCGATTCTGGGTCTCCCTCTGTCTCTGCCCCTCCCCTGTTCATGCTCTGTCTCTCTCTGTCCCAAAAATAAATAAACGTTGAAAAAAAAAAAAAAAGATTCTCTCTCCCTCTGCCCCTCTACCCTGCTCGCTCTCTCTCACTTGCTCTAAAAGAAAAAATACTCCTGAATCAATGAGCGAATGAACATCTCATCAATTGAACCCAAAGTTTTGCTACTAATCTCTTACAGAATTTTCCTTTCCCCGAGCTAACATTTTCATTCATTTTTACAGAGTTTTTGTGTTAACATTCACCCAAACAATCAGCGTATCTAAAGGACATTTTAGGAAATCAAGTCAAAACCGTCCTCAGGATGGGACCCAACACATTTACCTTCAGTGGACACGCAGGGCAATAACGTGCCATCATCGAGTCTAGGATGGAAGAGAGCCACCACACAGATTTGGCTCAGGTCATAACCTCACAGTTGTGGGATCGATCCACGCATCAGGCTCTGCGCTGACAGTGCAGAGGCTGCTTGGGCTTCTCTCTCCCCTTCTCTCCACCCTGCCCCAGATCACTCGCTCTCTCCCAAAATAAGCAAAGAGACTTTTAAAAAATTGTTGAGGGCACCTGGGTGGCTAAGTCAGTTAAGTGTCCGACTCTTTGTTGCAATTCAGGCAAAGATCTCACTGTTTGTGAGTTCAAGCTCCCCATCAGACTCTGTGGTGGCCGCACAGAGCTTGCTTGGGATTCTCTCTCTCCCACTCTCTCTGCCCCTCCCCCACTCATGCTGCCTGTCTCTCTCAAAATAAATAAATTAAAAATTTTTGAACTTGGAACTCCAGAATGTACATGTTTTTGTATCTCCGAGGAGAATGGATGAGAATACTTCAATGTCCCTAAACAAGCTTTTGAATATGGACTTAAAATCACCAAGGTTTTTGCAGAATTGGGAAACGGGTTGATTCCTATTTCTTTACAGTATTTCTAATAAAAATAAATGATCATCTGCCTCAATGATCCCCAACAATGCTTACACAAGCCCTATAGATCTGAATATAGGCTTAAATTTTTAAAAATCTTGTGCTCTAAAACTACAAACTAATTTGAAAGTGGAAGATATTGAGCCAGTGAGAACAAACAGCAAAACCAAACAACCAACTTTTACAGTGAGTATTTCACTCAAAGCTCGTGATTGCATTTTTTGATAAATAAGTTTTATTCGTATTTTATAGATGAATAAATCTGGACATAACAGTTTGCAAGTTTGATTTATTAAGGTGCTATTTCCAGTGAGGCCAGGGGCCAGATTTCAAACTATAAAGCTAGCTGTGCTAGTTCGGTTCTTTTTCTAAGATAATTCAGAGGACCAATCTGTAGTGAGTTCCATACTCTGTACCACAAATTCATGTCTACTCAGAGTATCTGAACGTAACTTTTTTTAGACAGAGGGTCTTTGGAGAATTCATTAGTTAGGAATCAAAATAAGAACATACTGGATTAGGATGGGTTCTAGGAAGTAAGAATATCTTCAGAAGAGGCAGAAAAGGATACACAGAAGCACAGTAAAGAAGGCAATGTGAAGGTGGTGACAGAGACTGGAGTGAGATGTCCACAAACCAAGATATACCAAAGATTTGCTATAACCACCAAAGGAAAGAAGTATGAGAAAGTTTCACCCTCAGAGCCCCCAGAACACCTAACCTTGTCAACACCTTGATTTTGAACTTCTAGCCCCCAGAACTGTGAATGAATGCATTACTGTTGCTTTACACGACCCAGTTTGGGCTATTTTGGTACAGTGCCCTAGGAAGCCGGTATGCCACCTCTTATAGAGAAGAATTTTTATTTACTAATGAAAATCATTTTCCCCATGAAGCCAAAAAGCCCTTGATTCTAATGTCTCTTGATAAATGTCAATTGTTCTGGAACGTATCTGGAATCTGTGAGATATCAGCATCATTTTAGCGTTTAGAATCACCACTTCCATGTGCAACTGCAAACAAACTAGCTAATGTCATGGCTGGTTTTATTAGCGGTAGAGGGTCTCTTTCTAAATTCTCCTGACCTCAATTTATCTTCTTAATATTCTTATTCAAATATTCTTCCTTTTTCAAAATAACTGAATTGCAAACTCATGGAGGCCAAAATCCTGTTTGTCCACACTGAGCAGATGACCTGAACTGGAACACCATTCACTGCCTTTTTATCAAACCAAAGCCCCGAAGGGACTTACATGGTTCCAACTATCTCTAACCTTCCGAAATCTATCGAGCAACACCACGCACACAAATGTTCCCAAGGCTAGGCTAGAGAAGGAGAACAGTACCTTATTTGAGGTTTTTAAATGCCTTCAAGGCAGAGCAACTATGGGTCAGGTCTTCAATGTTCCCTTTCTCAGATTGAGCTTGTCCTTTGTCTTGTGAATCATGTAGCCATTCTACTATGACAGGTGGATTATCCTGGCGACCTTCTCACCTTTTTACCTCCCCTCTCCAACCACACCCATCCCTCCCTTTTTATTTAAAATCATATCAAGATGACCTTTCCCTGGAACTCATGTTTAACAAAAATCTAGAACATAATTCTCCAAAGAAATAATAGTGAAGACTAGATTATAACCCTGATTTAGTACTTAGAATCGGTTCATTTGTATAGCACTTACACACGATACCGTTTGTTTCCTGACTGTGTACTTCACGGCGCTCGGGGCTGAGAGACTGAAGGTACAAGCGGACAAGAGCCAGAACACACGGGGGGACGGGACCCCACACAGGCACTACCCCATGCAGGAAGCCATCCGACAGTCCTCACGATCCTCCTGACCCAGGCCAGGAAGCCAGACAGCAACTCCTTTAGCGACTGTCCCCAGAGAGTCAGGACTGGAATAACTGACCCTCTTCCTCATTTCGGCCCTCACTTCCAACTTAGGGCCCACGGACAAAGCCTTCCCCGAGGCCCCAGGAGAGCGCAGCCCCACCCAACCACACAGATGCGCCCCCTGGGGTCAGCCCCGGTTGCAGCCTCCAGCCAGGGCCACCCGCAGCCTCTGGTTTTGTGCACCAGAAAGCTCTTCTCCCATCTACCTTGGAGTCCCTGCCCAAGGCGAATGACGGTGACTGACTCCCTTGCTATGGGTCCACTGGGAACAGCGGCTTCGGCCTGTTCCGGTCCGGGTGGCCCGCACTTACTTCCACCGGGAAGCCAGAAGCGATGGGCCCCGGACGAC
>NW_024419979.1:0-2382 GCF_014898765.1 Herpailurus yagouaroundi | reverse complement strand
TCATCTGAGCATTTCAGCGTTTACTGGTGAAGCCATACGGCACACTCAGTTAAGCCATATGGCAGCACTTCATTCTCGCCCAGAGGTGGGGGGAGGAAACACAGCCTCCGGGGATCTATCAAGTCAGAGCGGCCTGCTGGAGCTCCCGTGTCTCCCATCCAGTGGTGACACAGGAGTCTGTCCGGATGCCACTTGGGGGAGAGAGGAGCTAGTCCATGCTGCGATTAGATGAGGTCACGGTGGCCATAAGGTTTGCCCACGGTATGGACTCTCTCCATTAACAAGTGGTCAAAGCCCAAGACACAATGAGGCCAAGAGACATGTGACCCTCACACGTTTAACACGGGAAGACTCTGACAAATGAGGGGTCAGCACCATAAAACATCCTGAAAAAAATAAGTAACTCGGAGACACTGGAAATAGCAAGCTGCAGTACCCCAGAATTTGTGTTCCTGGAATATATGGCTCCCTGACCTCCCAACACAGGGAGCAAAATTACGTCATAATATTTAATAACTGGCCTCCAGCTGGTGTTGGTACAGAGAAGCAGCAGTGAAAATTAAGTCCCTCTGCCTGGCTTGCAGTTAGGCTGACCAGGACTAAGACAAAACAGAGAACCTAAGACATTTCTAATGCCCGAAAGTAGTCATTTTGAGAGCAAAGATCACTAGTGCCTTTGACCTATAAACCTATTTCTACACCCAACAAGGAAAGAGCGCTCGTTCAAGGAAAAGCCACGTTAAATGAGCTACCACGATGTTTAACGGTTTTACTGCATAATATGGATCTCGATATTTTAATTATATCTCTGTGTGTTACAAGAACTTAGAAAATCTCAACTGGAAAATGATCACAAAGTGCGTCTACGTGTCATTTTCTGAGTCAGGAATGAATCGGGTCCTGGGCACATGTGGTCTTGTAAGACTGGAATCATCCAAAGCGGTCCTGACGCATATGGATAGGGGGACGTTGAAGCTGGGGGAAATGCACATATTTGGATATCAGGTGACTTTTCCTCCTGTATTTCTGTGACCCCTGTGGCATGCAGCACAGCAATGAACTCCCTTCTTGTGTTCAACAAAGTGTCAGGTACGACAAGGCCCTGTGGCCACCTCTGTCCACCCCCCACTCCGCGAATGCCCAGGGAGGCCCAGCTCTCCCGCTTCACAGGTCACCTTCTCCAACTACACCCCGTGCGGCCCAGGGAAACACTGCCGGAGCCCAGAGCACTAGCCAGGCGACGGCAGTCAGGGGCCTCTTTACACGCCTGAGTTGGCTGCCGCTACTGATGACTGGTGGAGGGATTTGATTTGCAAAGGGACGTTAACAGGAATCACGGTGGCGTTCAAGGTGTGGTTTAAAATGCTAAGCATGGGACTTTTCCTGTGACGCCGGCAAGGCGATTTCCTCTCTGAGGACTGGGTTCCTCACTCAAACAAGGCAATTCCCAAACCGCATTAGAATATAGAGCCAAGAGTTGTAACAAAACCCCAAGAGAGGAGCAGCCTGAGCAAGTGAGCAGCTCACTTCCCCTCTGCCTCATAGGAGGTCACAAGAGGCGACCCCTCTTGGGTCCTGGGCTCGAAGGACCCCTCTGTTCTTACTGTTCCCCTCGCCTGTGACACAGTCACGTCCGCAGGGTGGAGGGGCCCGCAGTCAGCTCCCAGGAGGGAATCATGAGGAACACCCCCCCCACACCCCGACCCCATCAGAAGGGCACAAGCAGTGCTGTGCTGGGATGACGGGTCCCAGCCCAAAGCCAGCTCTTAACCCCTCAGCCTGTCCAGGAGTGGCCACACACAACCTTTATGAAAGTTCAATTACAGAAACGCACAACAATTTATATGAAAAACAAGGGCAACAGATATTCAAAACTCAACCCTTCCCGATTACCTTAAGTGTATTTTACTATCTATGCTCTTACAGGTGGTTATTTACCAGTGTTGATGCATGCAAATATTACATGACCATATGCTACCGCCGATCTTTTCCAGACTCCAAGAAACTTGACGTTGGTAGCTTGAAATCCATCACAGCCGGTCTATTTACACTACAGAAATTGGCAAAGCCTGCAATTCAGGCCTTAGTTTATTGTTTTGTTGATTATCTAGACCAGCAGCTGGCAAACCAGCCCACACCTGTTTGGGTTCAGTCCTTAAACGAAGCATTTTTTTACGTTTTAAAATCTAAAAGGAAGGCAGAGAGAAAATACGTGACAGCAACACGTACCGTGTGTGGCTGCAAAACCTGAAATATATACCAGCAGGCCCTTTACAAAAAATGTTCCCGAACCTGATGGAAAAAATATTAATAATGCAAATGAATTGAAAAGTGTCCTTGCTGGCTGTCAGCTGGATGGCCTCCTGGGCTTACAGAAGCGGC
>NW_024419978.1:0-2665 GCF_014898765.1 Herpailurus yagouaroundi | reverse complement strand
CAACAAATTGGACAACCTGGAAGAAATGGACAAATTCCTGAACACCCACACTCTTCCAAAACTCAATCAGGAGGAAATAGAAAGCTTGAACAGACCCATCACCAGCGAAGAAATTGAATCGGTTATCAAAAATCTCCCAACAAATAAGAGTCCAGGACCAGATGGCTTCCCAGGGGAGTTCTACCAGACGTTTAAAGCAGAGATAATACCTATCCTTCTCAAGCTATTCCAAGAAATAGAAAGGGAAGGAAAGCTTCCAGACTCATTCTATGAAGCCAGTATTACTTTGATTCCTAAACCAGACAGAGACCCAGTAAAAAAAGAGAACTACAGGCCAATATCCCTGATGAATATGGATGCCAAAATTCTCAATAAGATACTAGCAAATCGAATTCAACGGCATATAAAAAGAATTGTTCACCATGATCAAGTGGGATTCATTCCTGGGATGCAGGGCTGGTTCAACATTCGCAAATCAATCAACGTGATACATCACATTAACAAAAAAAAAAGAGAAAAACCATATGATCCTGTCAATCCATGCAGAAAAGGCCTTTGACAAAATCCAGCACCCTTTCTTAATAAAAACCCTTGAGAAAGTCGGGATAGAAGGAACATACTTAAAGATCATAAAAGCCATTTATGAAAAGCCCACAGCTAACATCATCCTCAACGGGGAAAAACTGAGAGCTTTTTCCCTGAGATCAGGAACACGACAGGGATGCCCACTCTCACCGCTGTTGTTTAACATAGTGCTGGAAGTTCTAGCATCAGCAATCAGACAACAAAAGGAAATCAAAGGCATCAAAATTGGCAAAGATGAAGTCAAGCTTTCGCTTTTTGCAGATGACATGATATTATACATGGAAAATCCGACAGACTCCACCAAAAGTCTGCTAGAACTGATACATGAATCCAGCAAAGTTGCAGGATACAAAATCAATGTACAGAAATCAGTTGCATTCTTATACACTAACAATGAAGTAACAGAAAGACAAATAAGGAAACTGATCCCATTCACAATTGCACCAAGAAGCATAAAATACCTAGGAATAAATCTAACCAAAGATGTAAAGGATCTGTATGCTGAAAACTATAGAAAGCTTATGAAGGTAATTGAAGAAGATTTAAAGAAATGGAAAGACATTCCCTGCTCATGGATTGGAAGAATAAATATTGTCAAAATGTCAATACTACCCAAAGCTATCTACACATTCAATGCAATCCCAATCAAAATTGCACCAGCATTCTTCTCGAAACTAGAACAAGCAATCCTAAAATTCATATGGAACCACAAAAGGCCCCGAATAGCCAAAGTAATTTTGAAGAAGAAGACCAAAGCAGGAGGCATCACAATCCCGGACTTTAGCCTCTACTACAAAGCTGTCATCATCAAGACAGCATGGTATGGGCACAAAAACAGACACATAGACCAATGGAATAGAATAGAAACCCCAGAACTAGACCCACAAACGTATGGCCAACTCATCTTTGACAAAGAAGGAAAGAACATCCAATGGAAAAAAAGACAGTCTCTTTAACAAATGGTGCTGGGAGAACTGGACAGCAACATGCAGAAGGTTGAAACTAGACCACTTTCTCACACCATTCACAAAAATAAACTCAAAATGGATAAAGGACCTGAATGTGAGACAGGAAACCATCAAAACCTTAGAGGAGAAAGCAGGAAAAGACCTCTCTGACCTCAGCCGTAGCAATCTCTTACTCGACACATCCCCAAAGGCAAGGGAATTAAAAGCAAAAGTGAATTACTGGGACCTTATGAAGATAAAAAGCTTCTGCACAGCAAAGGAAACAACCAACAAAACTAAAAGGCAACCAACGGAATGGGAAAAGATATTTGCAAATGACATATCGGACAAAGGGCTAGTCTCCAAAATCTATAAAGAGCTCACCAAACTCCACACCCGAAAAGCAAATAACCCAGTGAAGAAATGGGCAGAAAACATGAATAGACACTTCTCTAAAGAAGACATCCGGATGGCCAACAGGCACATGAAAAGATGTTCAGCGTCGCTCCTTATCAGGGAAATACAAATCAAAACGACACTCAGGTATCACCTCACGCCAGTCAGAGTGGCCAAAATGAACAAATCAGGAGACTATAGATGCTGGAGAGGATGTGGAGAAACGGGAACCCTCTTGCACTGTTGGTGGGAGTGCAAATTGGTGCAGCCACTCTGGAAAGCAGTGTGGAGGTTCCCCAGAAAATTAAAAATAGACCTACCCTATGACCCAGCAATAGCACTGCTAGGAATTTACCCAAGGGATACAGGAGTACTGATGCATAGGTGTCCTTGTACCCCAATGTTCATAGCAGCACTCTCAACAATAGCCAAATTATGGAAAGAGCCTAAATGTCCATCAACTGATGAATGGATAAAGAAATTGTGGTTTATATACACTATGGAATACTACGTGGCAATGAGAAAAAATGAAATATGGCCTTTTGTAGCAACGTGGATGGAACTGGAGAGTGTGATGCTAAGTGAAATAAGCCATACAGAGAAAGACAGATACCATATGGTTTCACTCTTATGTGGATCCTGAGAAACTGAACAGGAACCCATGGGGGAGGGGAAGGAAAAAAAAAAAAAGGGGGTTAGAGTGGGAGAGAGCCAAAGCATAAGAGACTGTTGAGAAC
>NW_024419977.1:0-4894 GCF_014898765.1 Herpailurus yagouaroundi | reverse complement strand
GGGAGAAGGAGGAGGGAGAAGGAGGAGGAAGAAGAAGAAGGGGGAGGAGAGAGGAGGAAGAGGGAGGAGGAGGAGGAAGAGGGAGGAGGAGGAGGAAGAGGGAGGAGGAGGAGGAAGAAGAAGAAGAAGGGGAGGAGGGAGGAGGAGGGAGAAGGAGGAGGGAGAAGGAGGAGGAAGAAGAAGAAGGGGGAGGAGAGAGGAGGAAGAGGGAGGAGGGAGGAGGAAGAGGGAGGAGGAGGAGGAAGAGGGAAGAGGAGGAGGAAGAAGAAGAAGAAGGGGAGGAGGGAGGAGGAGGGAGAAGGAGGAGGGAGAAGGAGGAGGAAGAAGAAGAAGGGGGAGGAGAGAGGAGGAAGAGGGAGGAGGGAGGAGGAAGAGGGAGGAGGAGGAGGAAGAGGGAGGAGGAGGAGGAGGAAGAAGAAGAAGAAGAAGAAGAAGAAGAAGAAGAAGAAGAAAGCTGAAGATTAGTAGAGATGGTTTTGCCTTTTGTTGTACAGGATCGGATACTGTGTCCTTGCAAAAGGAATCAGCTGAGTGGAGCCCAAAGACCTCGGCGTGGAATTTATTCTTTTGGTAAACTACACTGTGTTAAGCTTTGGGATGCTCAAGTGGCGCGGGGGGTTTTATCTAAAGGTTTCGCCTCATTGCGTTAGCAGGCATCCCAGAGCTGGAACGGGTTTTCTCTCTTTCAAAACGGGTATTTTGCTTTTAATTCAGCACATTGAAGGACGCCATTTTCCTTTGTCGGGAAAGCTTGTCAGGTTCGGTTTTAGTCTCGGCAGTGACTATAGCAACAATGTCTAGAGAGGGGTTTTGTTTCCCCAGTGACTGTCATTCAACCTGACTCTATCTGCGAAGCGAAGGACAGTCTTCCTTCCTCTGCTCGGAGGAGGAGGGCCCCCCGGGACTGTCGTCCAGCCCCGCAGTCACGCTGAGGCTGGGGCCGGAGAGCGGTTCCACTTGGCCTTCGCCTGCAGACGCGTGGACCCCTGGCATGGGTGCAGATCCGCAGCCTGCTTGCTTGCCTCTAGCTGGAGGCATCCCCAGCGCTCACGCGCAAGCCGATTCCCAAGGCGAATCCGAATCCGGCAGAGGAATCGAGGAAGCAACACCTTGAAAATCAAGGCAGGTTTGCACACCTGTCCCAGCCCCGGTTCCCCCAGAATCACGCGGCCCGAGGCGAAGGCTTCTGGGCGACTCCTTATCTAAGACGACAATCCCAGGGAAGTCGGAGTGAGGAGGACAGGGGCGAGCAGGAGAGGGAGGAATGCCGGTGGCAGGCATGACTGCTCAATCTCCAACACTTGCTTTCTGAGAGGTGCTGTCCCTGGAGGTGTACCTACAGATCCCATCTCTCAGGGCTCAGAGGGCTGCTCACGGGGCATGAGCCCCCACACTTCTGGGCTGCAGACCCAGCAGATGTCACAGCAGAGCCAGGCTCCCGCCGCAGGTGCTGCCCCGGGGCAGGAGTTAGAAGGAGAGCAGGACAACAAAGGGCTAGGGGACTGTGGAATTGTGCCCTGGTGTCCTTGAGAAAATGCTTGCTGCAGCAGTCAGGTGGTCAGAGGTCCCAGGGGCAGGTGAGATCAAGAGAATGGGAAATGGTTCACAAAATGTATGTGACACGATATACCACGAGGTGCCTTTCTAGACCTTTCTTCTACCCCTGCCCTGTGTGACCTCTTCATCACAAGGGCCTGTCAAGACCTCAGGAGGGGTGCGCCGTGGGATTTGAAACAGGATGGTCAGCGGGGCGGTTTTTCTGAAAAGGATGAGAATTGGTTAAAAGGGGGGGGGGGGGGAGTCCCACATTGGAGTGTAAGTGCAAAATGAATCTGCCTTCCCTACTCGCTCTCTGCCACCCTCTCCCACAGAGGAGTGAGCTTCCCTAATACCATTTCATCCTCAGCCCACCGCTCTTCAATTACTTCCAGTTATCAGAGTCCTCTGATTTGAGTCCTTTCGCTCAGTCCTGTTTATTGGAATCTTTCCATTTCAAAATCAGATCAAAGCTCCCCATTCCCACTACCCCCCACCAAGCCCAGGCGAAATTGGAGTATGATGGGGGCATGGTGGGCCCTCCCTGACTCCTCTCCTGCTTCCCTCCTGTGCTCTCCCCTCTAGGGTTAGGGTGGGAGGAAAGAGCAGGGGAATGGACTGTCTCCATAGAGGCCTAGTGGACACACGACCCTTACCACGGTTTGTTATAATTAGTGTTCTAGGTGTTTTCTGTGGTCTGGATATGGATGGTTGATGTTCTCAACAGGCTTCATTGATGTGAGACTCCATTGCCCAAGGTGTGTGGGGTCCCTCAAGACGAGTGACCCTGGGGCGCCTGGGTGGCGCAGTCGGTTAAGCGTCCGACTTCAGCCAGGTCACGATCTCGCGGTCCGTGAGTTCGAGCCCCGCGTCGGGCTCTGGGCTGATGGCTCGGAGCCTGGAGCCTGTTTCCGATTCTGTGTCTCCCTCTCTCTCTGCCCCTCCCCCGTTCATGCTCTGTCTCTCTCTGTCCCAAAAATAAATAAACGTTGAAAAAAAAAAAAAAAAAAAAACAAGTGACCCCCCACTGTGGGGGACCCCCCCCCCCCCCCGGGAGCAGTCTAGGCTATACTTCAGGGAGGCCTAGGCTCTTTGCTTCTTGCTATGATGGACCCCAGTGAGCCCTATGCCCACTTCATCAATTCAAGAAGGACTAGAATCCTGGAAGCTGTCAACTTAAGTGGAATCTATTTCCTGTACCTCTGGGAATGGAAAATTTAAAGGGATGGTCCCTGTTCCTGCCTGGCTTAGGCATCTGTCTTCCTGAATTCTTCTGGGGTGCTTTCTCCAGGCCCAGCCAGAAGATGAGATGTCAGCCCGCCCTTCTCGAAGGTACTCCCAAGCCGTACAAATGAATTTCTCCGGGTCCAGTTCCTTCTCCCTGTCTTGGAGCTTCCTCCCCATCCCCGTGAAAGAAAAGATGAGACATAGTTGTTCTTTGTCCTATTCTCCTACTTAGAAGACCATTTGTCTCCGTCCAAGTCCCATATTGGGAGGTGGAATGCGAGTGTAGGGTGGGGTCAGAGGGATTCTGCAAGATTGGAGTTGGTGGTGGAATAAGATCTGTCTGTTGCCCCTCAGTGAGTCATTTTGGAAGGTTGCCATTCCCAACAGCTGGCCATTCTCTGCCCTTACAGTGTGGGGAAACTTGAGGTTTTGTTTCCAGGAGTAACGTTAGTTATCATTTCCAACCAATCTGAGAAAAAACTCCCACTTGGTACTTATCTTCATCCTGCTACATAAAGGTCCCCAGTTGCTGACTTTTTAAAAAAAATAATATTAGCAATTCTGATGCCTTTTGGGGGTGATTTTACAAGCTCTATGAATTCCTGTCTGTCTTTCGAAATATCTTCATGTTCTGGCCAGGGAGGTTTGCTACTTTTTCCTTTATTGTCAATTTTCCCTGGTCTTAACTGTTGGCAGGTCAGGCATCACATCCCAGTTCATGCAGGACAGAAGAAGGGAAGGTCAGAGACCATAGACAGTGAGACGTTTTTAAGGAGATGTTCTGGAAGGATCACATAGTCCTTCTGCTAAGGTCAGAACCCAGTCCCAAGCCCCATCCAGCCACAGAAGAGAGGCACCCCCCCTGACCGAGAGCACTCCTACCTCAGATGCCATCACGGTGATGTAGGCAACAAGTCTCCATCCCTAAAGCAAGAAAATTCCAGATCATTCTCTTCTATAGTTTATTTTATTAAGAATGTTTCTCAAATTATTATTATTAACATTATCATTATTATTTTTTTAGAGAGAGAGAGAGAGTGCAAGTTGGGGCAAGGGGCAGAGCGAGAGAGAGAGAGAGAGAGAGAGAGAAAATCTCAAGCAGACCCCATGCTGAGCACAGAGCCCAATGCGGGGCTCGATCCCACGACCGTGAGATCATGACCTGAGCCAAAATTAAGAGTTGGATGCTTAACTGACTGAGCCACCCATGTGCCCCTCAAATTATTTTTACCAAAAAAACAATGGATCTTTGTTAAAAGGCAAAAATAGACAACCCAAAGGTAACTATAAAGAACCCCCGTGTAAGTACACCCATCAGAAGCAATCACCAAGGTATACATCCTCCAGATTTTTTCCTGTGTGTGTCTATATGTCTTTACTATAAGAATGGGCTACACATCTGTAACTCTTGATCAACAGGGTTATCAAGACTGACTCTTGATAAATAGCTAATCTGGGGGCAATAGATGAGGATTTTCATATTTCTTTAAAACACACCACAATTTATTGGAGCAGTCCACATATTGTTGGACATGGAGGTTATCTCAACTAACATTCTTTTGCTAATCATTTAGGATGTTTCCAATTTTTCACCATCATGCACAGTGCAGGGCTGGAATCGTTCGAAAATTAAGTCCTAAGTATCCAGTGAATAAGGGGGAGGGGGAACCCCCTGTACTTAAAAAAGGAAGGCGAGGAGAGACCCCAAAATGCTCAAGAAATGTATCGAGGGTGGCAAAACCTCTCTCCCAGTCCACCAAAATGACTGACACATGAAAACTCAGTGACTGAGAAGCGTTCGTTTTGACCAAAATTTTCTTATTGGCCAACTTACGTTTGACCGAATTGCTTTGCTGAAACTGCTTTCACCTGGAGCTGAGTTAAATAATTAAACCCTCCTGGAAGGCATTAAAGGCCACCCACTTAACCTGCAGCCTCTTCTTCGGGGAAGGATTTAGATGAAGTTGGTAGAATGCACTAGAGTCCTTTCAAGCAGAAAAAAGAAGTAGACTTTTTTTTTTTTCAACGTTTATTTATTTTTGGGACAGAGAGAGACAGAGCATGAACGGGGGAGGGGCAGAGAGAGAGGGAGACACAGAATCGGAAGCAGGCTCCAGGCTCTGGGCTGATG
>NW_024419976.1:0-4376 GCF_014898765.1 Herpailurus yagouaroundi | reverse complement strand
GGGTTGTCGGGGTCTGGTTCTTCCACGTCCTTATCTGTAAGAGGGGAGGGTGTACAGCCCATTTCACAGGGCCCAAGACTGAATGAGCTAATCAGTGTTACTTAATACTGTTATTTATTATTAGCAAAACTTCCACGTGAGCCTTCTGTCGGTCCTGCCGGCCGGCAGGACAAGCCTTTGGGGACTGGCCCTCATCCCTCTGGCTCTGGGGGCTCTGACACAGAAACGGTCCGGGGCACCGTCTAGCAAGAGGCCCTGCCCCCCACCGGCCTTTCCCACTCTTCCTGAAGGTAGGTGAGGTCTGACCTCTCCAGATGGATCTAGAGAAAATGATGCCCACTAAGGGCTCTGGAACCAGACACTGACAGGCTCCCCTGCTGTGCGACCTCGGGCCAATTGCTTAACCACTCTGAACGTCGGTTTCCTCATCCGTACAAGGGGGATGAAATGGTTACCTCCCTTATGGAGATTTGATGAGGACTAAATGAGATAATGCCCAGTGCCCGACACACAGTAGGTGCTCAGCAAGCATGAGCTATAATTGTTATCAAGGCCAGGGTCCCCTGTGACCATTGTCAGGGTGTTCCTTACCCCCATCTTTCCACCCCAACATGGAGGCAGGCGACCAGCTTGCTAGGCCGGGTTAAGGACGTGGTTTAGTCAAACAAAGAACTGCTGATGGAATCAATCTGAAAGCTTCATTTGCCACATACATTAAATTGATGCAAAAAAAAAAAAAAAAAAGGAACCCTGGAACATGTATGAGTGGCTGGTTGCCATGTAAATGGTTCAACCCTTTTGGAAAGCGGTTCTTGGCCACAGCCATAAAAAATCAATATCCTCTGACCCAGTAATACCTCTCCTGGGAATTCAGCCTAAAGAAATAATTCGACAGACTTCAAAAGAAAAAAAAAAACTATCTGCATGAAATTGATCCTGCAATGAGCATCTAGAAGAAAAATAATTAGGAGCAACCTACATCTCCAGCCAAAGAGAAGAGATGGTCAGAGCAGTGATGGATAGTGGAGCCAGAGAGAGATCCCAGCATATCATGGCCATCATTAAAACGGTAATTACCAGCAACCGGTAATTCTGGAACAATGTCTACATCTGGATAAAGAACCAGAAGGGGCTGAAAAAAAAATGGATGAAATAGTGGAATTAAATGCGATTTTTCCCCCCAAAACACATTTTGACTTTGTTTCCGTTAACAGCCACGACCATAACAACAAAACCAAAAACACAGGCAAGAAGATAACTAATTTCTCCTAGGCTCACAAACAGGGTTCTCACTTGAGGCCTCGAGGAGAGGCTGGGCCAGTGTGACCTTCCCTCCCCTTTGGTAGAGGGCTGGTGGGGTGAGGGAGGGGGTGATACAGAGACGGGCCAGGTGGGGACGGGCAGGGATGCGCAGAGGGCTGCGGGAGCAGGAATGGGGGTAGGAAAAGGTCAGTGTGCGATCAGAGAGGGCCTCTGGGAGGAGGTGTCCTCAGAGCAGACTCTTGGCTGATGAGTATGGCTACTCTGGGGGTAATCTGGGCAGAGGCAAGAAGGAAATGGGAGACGGGCTAGCTCTGTAATGAGAGCCTGGGAGCAGGCTGAGGCGTTTGCACCATGAGGGAGCCCCATGATGGGCTTAAGGAAGATTCTTGGGGCTTAAGGAAGATGGATGGAGGGGTGTGCCTGGAGTGGGAGACAACTGAGGAGGCTGCTGCAAGACAGGTGAGGTCGACTGGAAGGAGGGCAGGGCGGGAACTAACCATGGCTTATCAGAGCACACCTGAAAAGTGCGTCGGCGGAGGACCTGAGTCCAGGTTGGGGCACCATGAGGGCCGGGGGCCAGTGTGACGTCCAGAGGGAGGTGCTCAGGAAGCGGCTGGATCTACCGGTCTGGAGCTCCGGAAAGAAACCTGGGCTGGACGAAGCTGGCTGGGGCACCACAGCGGACTGGGCGTTGGGAGCCTCCGGGTGTGGCTCCTTTGTGTGGCTCACACAAAGTGAGAAGAGAGCCAGGAGGGGTGCGCCCGATAAAGGAGGAGGACCCCCGAAATGGGACACAGAAGCAGAGAGGGAGGAAGAGCAGGTAAGAGGTGTCTAGAAGCCAAGGGCCCGGAGAACTTTAGGAGGGAATGATCACTGGGGTCAGATGTTGGAGAGGCGTTCATCAAGGTAAGGACAGAATCGTTCCCATTCAATTGATCGTCTTGGGTGACGGCCCCAGAGCACGTTCAGCGAGCTGTAAGGGGAGAGAGGTGAGTGGCCAGAAAACAGACCCTGAGAATCTGGGGCCAAGCTTTTGAGGATATCGGATGAAGAGAGGGGAGGAAGAAGACTAACGAGAGCACGCGGTTCCGCTGAGCTCAGGAGTCTGACCCCACAACTGTCAGGGTCCAGATCCCAGTCCCTCCCAAAGACCCCAGGGAGATTGGCTCTGGGGCTGCCAGGCCCAGAAGGCAGATCTGGTGGGCAAGCAGACCCACGCCTTCCTGCCTCCAAGTCCACCGCGCTCAGAAAGCAGGAGGGGCGTGTGTAGGGAAGCCAGGGCTCTCCCAACCCGGGAGGCTGGTCTGGTGACAAATCCCAGGCGCCCGGCCCCCCCCCCCCCCCCAACCTCAGCAGGCTAACTGGAGGGGAGCCCACCCTGCCAAATGCACAGGTGCTGGGGGAACGGGTCCAGGGCAAGCCCAGCCCTGCCAGCCCCAGACGTGGGAGGAACCACGGTGCCATCTGGGTGTGGAGGCAGGGGCTGGGGCAGGCAAGAGGAAGTTTATTGAAAACCGAATTTTTTTTTTCTTTTTTTGACATTAATAAACTCTTTTTCCTAAAAGGGGGGGGGGTGTTCCCATTTTGATCTTTGGCTACTTGAAAAATTAGCAATATGATTGCTTAATGGTAAAAATAGCCATCACTCAAATTCACGGAGCACATCTCTGCCCGACGCCGTTCTGGGCCGTTCACAAAGATGAACTCACTTCATCTTCCTAACGCCCCGACGAGGCAGGTGACATTACTGTCCCCATTGCACAGGTGGGGAAACTGAGGCTCCCCTTCACAGTTGCACTTCAGTGTTCCTCTGATTATCTCCCTGCTCTTGGCTCTCGCATCCTGGAAATGCCCCAGAGGTGAAGTAGGAACAGGGGGTGTTGGCCTGGCACACAAGCCTCCTGGGCTCTCCTCCTTCCTCTGTCACTCACCTTAGGAGGGCCCTGAGCCCCAAGTGTCTCACCAGTAAGATGACAGGGCTGGCTGTGATGGCCTGGCTGCCATGTGACAACCCCCCCCCCTCGACCCCCACCAGAGGCGGGTGCTGACACCTGCACAGACTCCCTGGAGGGCCACTGGGCCACGGCAATGGCCAACCTTCCACACAGGCATCATTTGGTGCCGCTGGGCCGGAGGTTGATCTGCGAGAGCCATGAGGAGGGGGGAGTCCCTACCTTCCCTTCCTTCCAGCCTCTCCTCCCTCTGCCTTCGCCAGGTGCACCCGGTTGGGGGAAAATGCTAAAGGAGCCTTTGGCCTCTTTCTCCCCTCTCTTTCTGCAGACTCAGTTTTGTTGCTAACCCCCTTCCCTGCCATCTGGACATCACGGATGGCTGGGGGGTGGTTAGTGTCTTGCAGCTGTCTGTCCTTCCTAGTCTGCCCAGCTCCCGCTCCGGGGGGGGGGGGGGGGCAAATGGGTTTTCACAGGGAGGTAGGGGGTCTGGAGACTTCAAATGAGAAACCACTGGTGGCGGAATCACACCACAGCCCAGAGCCTACTCCCTTTGTTACATCCCTTGTGTCTGACCTGAGCCAGGGACCGTTGAAAGGGGTGTGTGGAGAAGGAGCCCGCGGGAGAGCCTGTTCTCTGGTCAGTCCCCACCCCACAGCTGCTGGGTGCCCGGCAGTAGAGGCTAGGCCAGCGCTATCTAAGTTCCTGCGGTTGGGCCCGCGGGGCGGGGGCGGGGAGGGGAAGCACTGAGGGGCAGCCGGATTTGGCTTATGGGACACTCCCTTCCCTGCTCTTCGGCAGGACAGCAGGTTCCCCAGTCCCCTGGACAGCGCTTCCTATCTCCTGACCACAGGAAGTGAGTGGGACTGGTCCCGCGTTGGGGGGGGGGGGTCTGGAAGAAAGAAACGAAACGGGCATTTAAGGAGGCCCTAGGACGGGCCAAGCATTTTCATACACCTACATTTTACTAAATCCTCACTACAAGCGGGCACTCACGCCCATTTCGCAGAAGCCCAAACCGAGGCTTACGGCAGAGGGTGCCTGGAGGAAAAGGGGGGCGGAACGAGCCTTCCCCGCGCGCCCCCTGAGCCTCAGTCACGGCGTCGGCCACGGCCGGCCTCCCCGGGGCGCCCGCGAGCGGCCCCTCCCACCCCCGCCCGCCCG
>NW_024419975.1:0-8394 GCF_014898765.1 Herpailurus yagouaroundi | reverse complement strand
TTTTTTTTTTTTTTTTTTTAATTTTTTTTTTTTTAACATTTATTTATTTTTGAGACAGGGAGAGACAGCCTGAATGGGGGAGGGTCAGAGAGAGAGGGAGACACAGAATCTGAAACAGGCTCCAGGCTCTGAGCTGTCAGCACAGAGCCTGACGCAGGGCTCAAACTCACGGACCATGATATCATGACCTGAGCCGAAGTCGGATGCACAACTGACTGAGCCACCCAGGCGCCCCTTGGTTCCACTTTTCAAGACATCTCTCTCTTACCTGGCTATGTTACTGCCAGTTCAGGCAACACCCCTTCTCTCCTGCTCTGCCTGAGCTGACATTCCAGCTCTGTCTGGGCTGCTTCCTCCCTCCACCTCTCAAACCTTTGCTATTGTTTCCTTAGGGGAACATCTCTCCTTCCTTCCATTCTTCTCCTTTTAAGAAGCAATATACTAGGGGTGCCTGGGTGGCTCAGTTGTTTAAGTGTCCAACTCTTGCTTTTGGCTTGGGTCATGATCTCATGGTTTGTGAGATTGAGCCCCATGTGGAGCTCTGTGCTGATGGCACCGAGCCTGCTTAGGATTTTCTCTCTCTCTCCTTCTCTCTCCCTCTCTGGGGGGGCCCGGCGGGGGGGGGGGGGGGGGGGGGGTGGGGAGATAAATAAACTTAAAAAAAATAAGTAATATGCTAACTGCCAGATGTCCATTGTGATTCCTGATATCTTTTTCTGCAGAAGTTCCTTTTCCTCTATTCCTTTGCTGCCATTTACCCATCCATCCATCCATCCATCCATCCACTTACTCACCTAGTTATCCATCATTCCATTCACACACACACACACCATCCATCCATGCACTCACTCATCCACTAATCCACCTATCTATGTCAGTCTGTTCATCCATCCATCCGTCTATATATCTCTGTCTACCTTTCCATTCACACACATCCATGTATTCATCCAGCCAATCATCTGACTTTCCATTTATTCAACCTTTATTGAGCACCTACTATGTACCAAATACAAAGCAAAACAAGGCCTGGCCTTTTCCTGTGGGAAACCCTCAGTCTATCGGGTAACACCATGGGTTGAAAACTTTTCTAGAAGTGTGTACTAGGGACCAAGGGATTTCAGAAGAGGGAGGGGTTAAAGGTCAGTAGCTGAGAAAAGCCTCAGGGAGTTCCAGGTATCCAAGACGTGACTATGAGTCCCCTTCCTTGTGGTTTTATTCCTCTGTGCCCAAAGCTTCCCCAGCCCCCCATCTAATTCATTTTGTTATCTGTGGGTGTTTGGGCTGAGGCTAGGCTCAGACACAAAAATCAAAAACTCCTCCCTTAAAGTTTCCCAGGGGCTGGCTCTTCCCCTGGCTTTCCTGCTATAGTTAGGCCAGCTCTCTCTTTCATCTCTCAGAACAGCTCCGTTTTTATTACTGGACACTTGTACCCACTAGCACAGCTTTCCCACTGGAGGGCTGAGGAGCAGGGGACGACCTGGCCTGACCTTGGTCCTTCTTGTCCCCTCACAATGGCACAATCAGGACGGATGCTGTGATTCTCTTTGTCTCTATGCAGTTGGGTCCAGGACCAGGCAGTAACAGGCTGACGAGCTCAGTAGGGGGATGCTACAGAAGACGAGGTACTCCTGGGCATGCGGGTCCCTGGAAGCTCCCTTGAGGGCAACATCGCTTCCCTCTCAGCCTGCCCCCCGCCCCCCGCCCCGAGTTTAAGTCCAGCTGAATGATCACACTGGGAAAAAACATAGACTATATCCCCTGGGAGGTGCGGGTGACTCTGTTCTCAGCTGAACGGCTGCAAACCTAAGCGAGATGGAAACTAGGTGAAGGTAACAATAGCCACCCAATTAAACGACAATGACACAAACCAAAGATAATCAAAACCTGCAGTGAGGTGGGTAAACTGCTGAGAAAACACCCTGAAAATTACAGTATGGGCATTTGGGCATGGTGATGCTATATGTCTTCCAATTTCCAAATGAAAGGCAGGGGCAGTGGTCTTGCTATAAAGCCAGGGAAAGGCCACGGGGCAGAGTTTTAGTTCAGGATCCTCCCCGATCCTTCCCCCCTCCCCGCACCCCCCCATCTACAGGCTCTTACTAGGCCAACAGCTATTTTCTGGTTGTTGAAAAGGTCATCACAGACCCGAAGGGAAGCGATACCCATAAGTCAGAGTATCCAAGCTGGAGCTGTGTGGCAGCCGTGGAGGTACCCTGTTCACACCTCCCTTGGAGAGAACCAGCTGTGAGAAGCACCAAGCCCCCAGCTGCTGTACCTTCCAGCCTGCCTCAGTGCTCTAGGCCCCCACTCCCTCCCCTTTCTGCCTGACGGAGGGCTCCTCCAACAGGCAATCTGCCTGGTATTCCCCACTGGCCTTGCTGGGATCTTCCTAGAGCGGCACTGTAACATGAGACTCCTCTCACCCAATTCTCCCTTCCCTCTCTCCTTTCACAGGTGCCAGGCTCTTCCTCATGACTCCTGCTCCTTCCCCCTTTATCCTTCACAGCTGTTTTCTCCTATAAATCTCTTGCTTGTCTAATTCTCTCTTGACATTTGCTGCTCAGAGGACCCGAACTAAAATCTAGTGTATATGCCGTCTGAGTCCGGCACCACGAGTAAGTTGATTCTCGGGGCGGTGGGGGGCAAACCTGGTGAGTTTTATAATAGCTGGACGGAGGCCCTGTGGACAGGATCACTTGTGGAACGTTGGGAAAGACGGTTGATGAAGGGTACAACATTCCGAGAAAATGAACACAGTGCTTATCAGCACTTGCGATGAGCTAGAGAGCTGAAGATGCATGTTCCCTTTGGGGGGGGGGGCGCAAACATTACAGGGAGCTGGTTTTAATCCCAACTCCACCCTCTCTTCAGGAAAGTTTCCTCATCCATAAAATGGGAGTAATTTTACTTACCTTGCTGGGCTGTAAGAATGAAGAGAGTGTTGGGGCGCCTGGGTGGCTCGGTGGGTTAAGTGCCTGACTTCAGCTCAGGTCATGACCTCGTGGTTCCTGGGGTCGAGCCCTGCCCTGCGTCCTCGTCCTCGTCCTCGTCCTCGTCCTCGGGCTCTGTGCTGACAGCTGGGAGCCTGGAGCCTGCTTCGGAATCAGTGTCTCCCTCTCTGCCCCTCCCCCACTCACCCTCTGTCTCTCTCTCTCCCTCTCTCAAAAATAAATAGACATTAAAAAAAGATAATTTTTAAGAAGGAAGAGAGTGCCACACACAAAGGACTTGGCGGGGTCCTGGCACAGGTGCTCTCAATTCAGAGAAGCTTTGCTAATTATTCCTTTAGGAAGAGAAGGAATGCCCCCTCCTGTTGCTTGAAGCCAGGCAGGGACCGGTTCCGCTTAAAAAGCACCGGATCCACCCTGGGAGGGGCCTGCAGGCTTGCCCCCCAGGCCTTGGAAAAGGTGAGGGTTCTGTGTTGGGGGAGGGGTGTCAGCTCCCGCAGGGGGTCTGGGTGGCGGGACCCTCCCGAAAGTGGGGGGAGGAGGGAGAGGGGCCCCGGTGGGGGAGGGGAGGGAAGGGAAGGGAAAAGGGCCCCAGAAACTCAGGTAAGGTGGTTTCTGACCGGAGTGGAGAGTGGAGTCAGGGCCCAGACGTGGCAGGCCAGCCCCCTCGGGCTCCTCCCCTTTCCTTTGTTCATTGCCCTCAGCTGGTGAGAAAAGTTCAACTGCCAGCCCCATCCCTGTGCCCAGGGGAACGAGGGCTGTAGGGTCGGAGCCAGTTTGAAAGGGGACCCTTGTCCTCCTAGGCGCCAGGCAGTGGCAGTAGCTCTGTGTGGGGATGAAGGCGGGCCCAGTGAAAGGGAGGGATTGCAAGAAGACACGGTCCAGGTGTCCGGTTCTGCCAATGCCCCTGCTCCCCCCCTGGTGGCCCAGAGCTTGCCATGTACCCCTAGCTCTGGCCTGGGTACCCAGCACAAGGGAGGCCCTACTAGGGCCACCTCCCTTTCAGAATTCCATTTTCCTGACTAGAAGGGTGGGTAGATGACAAATTAAGTTCCTCAGGGTTGACTCTGGGGACAAACAGTGGTGGGTGACAATTTATTTGTCTTAGCAGGTCCTCTCCCTCTTACCTCAAATCCTCCTGCCCACACCACAGGTGTCTGTTCTGGCTGTCAGGTTGCTCTGTGGCCTGGCACCCTTTTCTACCTGGGAGGAGAGTAGCCAATAAGCTAACCACGTCAAGGACTTCATGGGTCCCCCACTCCTCAGGGGCAGGGACTGGTAAATGTCAGCTGGGCTGAATTGGATTCTCCAAAAATGAAGAAATGAAAGAACTGAGAAGGGAAGATGTGTGCAAATGCCCCCCAAATGCAACCCCATCCACCCTTCATCTTCCTACTCCCTTCTCTCTCTACCCTCCCCGTGCACGGTCTCTCTCTCCTGCAATTTGGGAGGCACACAGACCTGGGTTGGATATTGGGCAAGATACTTACTCTCCTGTCTGTACAACAGGATAACACCTCTGCTATTGGACCGCGGTGAGATTTAAACAAGGTAAGCACAACAGGGGGCCGGCATTCTTGGCCCCCTACCACCCCCAAGCTGCATGCCCTTCAGAGCTGGACTGAATGGTTGCCATAGGTCTGGAGCAGAGGTTCCAGCCACGGGGAGAGTAGCTGGAGGGGGAGGGGGGGTTGGGTTGGGGGAGGGGGTTCCTGAGGGGCTGCAAGCTCAGAGGAGGCCTGACCGGTTGGCAGGGGAAGTGAACCCACGGGTCAAAGGGGCTCTGCCCAGGAGCGGCTCCAGTCTTCTAGTCTCCAGCGCTGGATGAACACCCCGTCCTGGCTCCTCACTTGTCTCCACAGGGCTCTCAGGGATTGGGTGTTTAACTAGCATTTCAAAGAACATCCATTGAGCCAAGTGCTGGGATGGGTGCTTTTCCTCATTTTGTCTTCATTCATCCTCACAGGACTCTGCATAAGATATTATTCCTAGGATTAGTGGAGCGGGTGGAGACTCAGAGGTGGTCCGGCAGCTGGGGGAGTGGGGCTGGCACTTGATCGGTCTGGATGACTCCAAGCACAGTGCTCTCTGTTCTGCAGCAAGATGCACACCTTGTTTGTGCCTGGCCATCTGCGTGCCAGCCCCCTTGGCTAAGTTCTGGGAATGTCAAATGAATGAGACAGACATGATCTCAAACTCACACAATCACATTCTCAATGGGGGAGACTGATAAGTAACTGGGCAGTTACAACACAGCAAGTAAGTGCTATCAGAGGTGAAGTCCCCGAGTCAAGGGGACCTTGAAGAGGGGCATCTGACCCAGACCAGGAATCAAGTGAAGGCCTCCCGGTGGGTCATGGCAGAGAACCATGGGTGCCCCTAGAATTACCCTCCCCTGATTGCTCTTCTGAAGTCAGAGGATAAGTGCTGTCTGCAGGGGGCCCTTCCCACCTCCCTCTTTTCCTCCCTCCCTCTGGCACCACCTCTCACCACTGCCTCAGGTCCCTGAAGTACAGTGATTCCAGCTGGGGGTATAGGAAATAGGACTAACAAGGAAGGGCCAGCTCTGACCTTGCATCTCTCCCATGGTCATGGGGGGCCCAGCCTCCTATTCTCCATCGCCTGGTGGTCCTGGGATCTCTGGACAGCACTGGGGAACACACTGAGGCCTGTCCTCCACTGCTCAGATTGTAGTCCTCCTACATTGCCCACAACTTCCTCTGGACCTAAGTTAGCAAGACCCTGCCCCTCACTCAACCTCTTTGCCCTCTTGGGAATTCTCAACACCAAGAATAACTTCCCCTGGCTCACACCACAATCCCCTTTTTCATCTGGGGCCTCCTCAGTCAAGATGTATTGCTGGAGCACCTGGGTGGCTCGGTCAGTTAAGCGATTGACTTTGGCTCAGGTCACCATCTCACAGTTCGTGGGCTTAAGCCCCGCGTCCGGCTCTGTGTTGGCAGCTAGGAGCCTGGAGCCTGCCTCGGATTCTGTGTCTTCTTCTCGCTCTGCCCCTCCCCTGCTTGCAGTCTGCCTCTCCCACTCTCTCAAAAATAAATAAACATTAAAAAAAAAAAAAAAAAAGTATTCCTGCCTAAGAGGAGGAGGAGCCAATGTCTCATACCCACCTCTTCTTCAGGGAATATTCCGGGTAGCTGTGCTCTAGACACGGGGCCATTCCTAATGGGGCCTGTCCTTTAGTACCATCCCAGAAGCTGAGTTTGTGATCTGCTATGGCCCATGGGAAGCTGCCAAAGGCTCCCTGGTACGTAAATGGCTCACTGGACTGGCCCAAGCAGCTTACACTGGTCTCACTCTCTCTACCTGCAAGCTCCCTCTTCTGACCTGGGAAGACAGGCATTATGGAGAAATTTTGGATACACAGGGGCTCAGCGGGAGAATTACAGATGCTGGCTTTGTATACAAAACAGCTTTATTAAAAATTCAGCAATTTGGAAAACAAAGCCTTTACAAGGGTTCTATCAAAAAGTACAAATTTTAAATAAATGAGTCAGAAAAGTGGCAGCCAGATTACACCGGCCACAGTTGCAACCTTGGGAGAAGGCAGGAGGTGCCCAGAGCCCCCCCTCAAAGGCTGGGCACAGGGGTCTTTGGACTTGTGCAGGGACAGGCAAGGGCCCTGACTCAGTTTCCCTTTCCTTGGAAAAAACGGAAAGAACCTGGAAAGTGTAGGAAAGTGAGTGAAGCAGAAAGGCACAAAAGTCATTTAAAAGGCACGGCTGACGACCCCAGCCCTGAGGCGCATGGAGTGGGTGAATGGGTGATCAAAGCCACAGGGCTCCTGGCTCTGGTCATTTTCCCGATCGGTGTCACCTCTAGGTTTTGGCCACAGGTTAAGGTGGACCAAGTGGACGGCACAATTCCTGCAGCCCGGGGCCTGGAGCCAGTCTTTGGAAGGATCTGTTGTTACTCATTGGCAAGCTGGTGTCTAGCCCTGCCAGGGCAAGCAGGGTTGCATGGCCCCTAAGAAATTCCCTCAGTGCAGAGCACCAGGCCTCTTGTCTAACCCTGTCCTCTGAGCCTCGGTGGGCACCCACCCTGGACAAGGAACTTCTGCAGGCAGTCCTTGCCATCCAGGCATCTGGAGAAGCCTCAAGTCCCCCGAGCTAGGGTTTCTCTGAATGGCAGGGAGCTGGCATCGTCAAAACCAGTCCCCAACATACCCGGAGTCACTGGTGACAGGCCTCCCTGGTGACATTAGGCAGTGGGTAGGCAAAGAGGGAGAAGTCTAGGATATACTTAGGAAGCACATCCTGCAGGAGGGCCCGTGGGGCACTGCACAGGTGGTAGTGCAGGCTCTCAGGGCTGGCCGGCCGGTACCAGGCCTGGCGAGCCGGGAATCGGACATGGGGTGGTGCCCGCACCCACTCCAGCACCTGGTTGGCATCAGCCTCCAGCCTCTCATAGGAGCCTACAAAGTCGTAGTGCACGGCACAAGGCTGGCACAGGTGGTACACGGGCATCCAATGCTCATTCATCCGCTCAGGGTCCTCGTCCACCAGGTATCTTAGGAACTCCGGGAAGGTGACGTCGTCCCCTGCAGGGCTGGGTCCCGCTCCGGCCCTGTACCGCCTCACAATCTCCGCCCCATAGCGCTGCTGGTACTCTCGGATTTCGCCAAACTTGTTGCGGTAGGCAGAGAGAAGGCGTTCCAAGGGGTCCCGCACAAACAGAAACTTGAAGTAGTGTTGTAGGCGGTAGCGAATCTCCTCAGGCCGCAGGTCTGCCAGGAACACCAGGTCATTGCGGTGGTCCATCTTGAGGCGGACATCCACGCTGTCCAGGACGCCTGCCAGCACCTTCAGCACCCGCTTCCAGTTAGAGCAGGCCACCTTGGGGACGTAGCAGTAGAGGAAGCGGTAGCGGTCACTCACGAGGATGTGGCGCAGTAGGGTGCGCCGCTGCCCCACAGGCAAGTCCCAAGGGTCCCGGGGCATGCCTGGTTGTCCGCACACTGCCCGCAAAGTGCGGTTCCGGACGTCCTGCCTCACCTGCAAGTCCGAGTCCCCGGCCTCCAGGGACAGCCCCCCAGGCCTGGGGAGGGCCCGGCGCCAGGCCGCGCCCTCGCGATTGGGAGGGTGCGGGGGAAGGGGCTTCATCTCGGCCAGGATGCCCCGCTCGATCATGAGCAGCAGCCCGCTGGAGGCCACGATCACCGCGAACATCAGCATGGACGGCAGCAGCAGGGGCGGCCCCCCCAGCCCGGCCCGGGCCCTGCCCAGTGGGGCCCGCCTCAGCGCCCGGCCCAGGGATTCGGCGCCATTTGGGGCCGCCAGCGGGGTCAGCGGGCGGGGGAACATGGTGCTCCCGGGGTGGGGGCCTGCGCCGGCCCGGCCGATCCGAGGGCCGCCTGGGAGGCGGGCTCGGGCCGGGGGCGGGAGCCGAGGGCTTGGGCCCGCAGCGCGGGGAGGGCCCCCAGGAGGGG
>NW_024419974.1:0-9090 GCF_014898765.1 Herpailurus yagouaroundi | reverse complement strand
CCCCGGGTTCACTTGGATTTACCGAGTGGAATCTTCCAAGTGTCAAGGAGCAGTCACCTGCTCAGCCTCTTCTGGTTCGATATCTGCGTCTTTTATTTCTGTTTCTGTCCAGCGGACTCGCCAGGCCAGCTGGCCACGGGGGATGCAGCCGCACAGGGACGCTCAGCTTGTCCCCGGGAGAGCTTCTTGTGCTTCCCAATGAGCAGGGCGCCGGCCGAAGACGGGTGTTAAATGCCCTCCGATGGGTTAGCAAGATTCTCCCCGTTTCTTTTCAATCAGCAAGAGCCGCTGACTCCAATCAGCTGCTTTTCCAGCATCTTTTCTGACTATCCCAAGCTTTCCCTGCCTCTCTAAGAATGCAGAGCTCTGGTTCTCAAACTTTGTGGCCTCAAGATCCCTTTACCCCCCCCCCCAAAATGTACCGAAGGCCCTGAAGAGCCTATATGAAGAATATTATAAAGTTTTCCCGCAAGAGAAAAAAAAAGGAAAATCTAAATCAATGAAGATAAACACCAGCCCCCTTGCTGGGAGACGTTAGAATGTTGTAAAGACAGCAGTCTACCATATTGATTCTAATAAACACGTCTCCCATCTTCAAACGTCCCTGAAACAATCAAGGGCGTATCAGAGCTTCAACGGCAGCATCCCTTCACCCCCTCCTGGTAGTCAACACAATAATGATTTACCTTAAAAAAGATAATGTCTGACTTCATGTATGCTTTTTTCATGGTCTTAGCTCATTTATTTTTTTGGACCAACCCTTGGAGCGGTATGGGTGTTCCTGTTGCCTCGTTTTCCAGGTGAAGAAGCTGAAACCCAGAGAAGTCAAGCAACTTGTCCAAGGGCACACAGCCAGGGAGTGGCAGAGCTGGGATTTGAACCCCGGCTGTTTGGTCCTAGCGTCTCTGCTGCTCTGGTCTACCGGTCCAGGGGTTGGGTTTCTTCCAGGTCATCTACAATTCAACCCAGTCTTCGTTAGGGCCCCCAAACGATTCCCGATCTCACAGGTCGATAACACAGATCATTCAGAAGAGGAGAATACTCAAGGAAATGTTGGCAGCCTGACGAAAGGACACGGAGAGGTAGCGTGGTTCCCCTGAGCTGTCCAAGTCGCCTCTGTCACACGTTGGTGACCTGATAGGCATGTGGATCATAGCGCAGCAGAAGCTCCGGAACAGACCCCTGCATATCTGGAACGATGCAATTTTCACTTGGATAGAGAGCCAGTGACCACTGGTTATCCGAGTGTCAAAACAAAATAAAAACACAAACAGGTAAACCTGTGGCTCATAGCCACAAAAATCCTAGATGGGTTAAAAATTAAACACAAAATGAAAACGGCACAAATGGTATGGAAAATATCGTCTGCTTTTTTCTTTTGATTTTTTAATGTTTATTTTTGAGAGCGACAGAGTGAGAGACAACAGGGGAGGGGCAGAGAGAGAGGGAGACGCAGAATCCGAAGCGGGCTCCAGGCTCCGAGCTGTCAGCGCAGAGCCCGACGCGGGGCTCCAACCCACGAACTGTGAGATCACGATCTGAGCCAAAGTTGGACGCTCAACTGAATGAGCCACCCAGGCGCCCCTCGTCTACTTGTTTGAGCCTCTCAGGAGCCCTGCCATGAAAGCCTGGCAGGTCTGGCCCCTAAGAGCCAGCGGCCCCAGCTCGATGACGGACCCTACCTAAGCCAAGGTGAAGACACCAGCCTGGAAGAAAGTCTTTGCACCCCACGAAACAGATGAGCACATAAAGAGTGTCTACACATCAGCGTCAAGACACGAAGACTCGGAAATGGGGGAACAGGCAGGTGATGGGAGCGGGCGTATGAGGGGGCTCTCAACCTCCCCAGCAGCTGGGAAAACACAGTCACCCAATGAGATACAAGTAGGGGGAAATGGACCAGATGACGGACCCCCGTGCCGTGAGGCCGCAGGGAGACAGAACCTGTCCCCACGGCGGGGAGAAGAGCACATCAGGCAGGGTCACTCACCTGATGATGCTCAAGGAGGCTTTCAGTAAAGGGGCTTTGATGGAGAAGTGGGCAAGTGAGGAAAGGGAGCCACAAGGTGAGGTGCAGTGAGCAGGTGCCGTTCCCTCGCCCTGGCCTGAGGGGGTGAGGCCCCGGGAGAAGGGAGTCAGAGGAGAGGGTACGTGGCCCGGGGAGACCCAACCCCGCCTGACGTGGCCCTAAAGCGGGGGAGCCAGGGATATGGAGACCCCCACTCCCCTTCTGGGCCATGCCTGTTGGGAAGCTGGAGGGCACAGAGGCCCGAGGCAGACGTCCACCCACGTCTTACACACGGCCTTGTCACCCCTCTCGAGAGCCACACGCCACCACCTGTGTGGCGGGGTCCTCAGACCCGGGTTTCAGGGGGAGGAAACCACAGTCAGCCCCAGCAAGTCTGGACAAGGCTCCCAGTGGAGGGACGGCTCACAAACACGGGAGTCTCAAAAAGTCCCCTATGGGGAAGCAAGCCACTGTTCTGTTTGTCCCGCGGTGACGTGACTACCCCCAAGCTTCTCATCAAGACGAAACAGAGCAAAAGCAAAGGAAGATGGTGCAGTGGGAGAGGCCAGGCCAGTGCTGGGAAGGGCAAGACCACTTGTGTGGGATTACGGGTTTACAGCAGGGACAGTGGCTCCCCATACAGGAGCCACCAAGCACCCTGGGCTGTGGGGAAGGGGGTACGGGTGGGCGGGGGGGGGGGGGGGGGACCACCAACACCGAGGGCTCATACCTCCAGACAAGGCTGACCCTGTTTCGGGGTGACGGGGGCCAACGACAGGACCGGGGGTGGGGGTGGGGGTCACGTGGAGGGCGGGTTAGTGGCTGGTCCTCTCCTCCCTGCTGCGTTTCCTACAGCAGAGGAGACGGGTGGCAGAGCGGCAGGCCTGGGCTGGGAGCACGCGTCCGTGGGCCCTGGTTTGGGGGCGCGTGCAAACGCTCCCCCCGACGTGCTCCCCTCAGCCTCGCGAGCCAGACTGCTGCCAAGGGAAAGGCAGAGAATGCAAAGTCCTCTCCAAAGCCCAGGGGAGGAGGGAAGGCCTCCCGGGCAGGGCTGTGGGGTCCATGGGGCGGTCAGCGGGCAGCTGCCACAGGCAGGGGCCGCTGGTAAATGCCGGGCCCTCTCCAGACTCCATTGGAGGTAGGGAGCCTGTCTCACCAAGGCCCCAGCCGCCCAGGATGGGGGGAAGCCAGTGGGCCTGGGGCTCCCAAGGCCAGCACCCAGGCCCCAGGCCAGAAGGTTCGGCCCTTGCTGCCAGCCTCACCCAGGCAAGCCGAGGGTCATCCCACCCTCGTCCTGGGGGATAAGCAGATCTGGGTGGCTCGGAACCACACGTGGGGAAACTGAGGCTCAGCCGTATTCGCCCACCCGGTGAGCAGGGCCAGGACCGAGCCCAGTTCTGCCCACCTCCAAGCCCTCATCTCTCCACTGCTCTGCCCGCACCAGATCCGCATCCCCAGGTCCAAACTCTGGGCCAGCCTCAACTGCGGGCCGAACCCCGGGCACGTGGAGGAGACCACAGCAGACCCATTAGGACATCGGTCCTGAGAGAGAAAGGCTGGGCCCGTCCTACGCACCCCTGCGTCCCAGCACCCATCGCTACTGCATACAGTAGGCGCTCAATAAATGAGGCCAACTCACTCGGCCTCCAGGCATGAGGTGCTCATGCTCACATGGAGTTAAGCGATTACAGAGAAGGCAAGGTTAGACTTTTGACCGAAGAGTCGTGTGAGCACAGAAGACATAAGGGCTCTGACCCCCCTGGGGTCCTGGAGGCTGCCCCACTTGAGCCCGGGCCTTGTGGGGTGCGTAGGAGTTCGCCAGATGGTGACGGGCAGAAGGGGCGTCTCGGGCAGAGACCAGCGTGTGCAAAGGCTGGGAGGATGAGAGCTTGGGCGCAGACAGTGCCAGAGCTGGCTAGGCTGACAGCCTGCGGAGGGAGGGCGGGCCGGGCTGGCGCTGGTGGCCAAGCTTGCACCCCATCCAGGGGACAGTCTGGCCGCTCCTGCAGCAGAGGGGCTCCGGGTGAGTGTGGGGTGGGCTCAGGGGTCTTGTGGTGGTCCATGCGTCCCCAGGGCTGACGGGCTCAGACAGGCTCTGCCCTTTCTTCCCGGCAGGCCCTGTGGGGACCGGCTCCGGGCACGAGTCACCCCCGAGTCACTCATTAACTAACTCTGCAGCCAGGCCGGCCACTTGCACTTCATTGCCTCAGTTTCCTTGCCGGTCCCACAGGAGAAATCGCGTGGCCAGTGGTCTCCAGTGGGGCACGAGGAGCAGAGGGAGGCCGGGCCTCTGGCCGCCCGTCGTCCGGGGGAGAGGGGGCGAGAAATCCAGGACCAGCACGGAGCCTCGGGCTAATGCCTTCCCACTGAGGCTGGTGCCGGGGGACAGTGGAGAGCGGAAGGGACGAATGTCTGCCCCCATGGCTCTTCTATCCCAGAGCAGAGACGCAGGGGGTGTGGGAGCCAACGGGGGAGACGGTGCCCGAGACTCAGGACCATGGAGACCCTGCACAGGTGCTAAGAAGAGAGGGACAGTGCGGGAGAGCCCGAGGCTGAAGGTCGTCCTCCGTGCTTCCTCGGGGGGCTACGAAAGTGCCATGGCGTCTCCGGGTCGTGTTACCGCAGGGGCAGCAGCGGTCATCTGCTGGAGCACAGACCCCAGCCGAGGCTCTTGAGCCACCTCAGGCCGCCAGACGTGTGCGTGTGGAGGGGTACAGCAGCAAGGCCTCGGCATCCCACACCTCACCCCTGCGCCCTTCGACCTTGGGGCACTGTTCCCGTCCTTGGTCTGCCCCGCTCACCCTGCCTCCCCACACCTGACCCTACTGTTCCCTTCCTTCCCCTCCCCCCACACCCTCCCTCCTCCTGGCCCCCAATCCAAACCTGCCACCGTCAGCCAGGGCGTCAGTGGCCGGTGGCAGGAATGCATCTGATAGGACGGCAATGGCCAAAGTGCTCCGGTCCTTCTCGGGCCACACGGGTAAAATGAGAGAATGGTCCTCGACTCCCAGGGCTGTCAGGAGAGCCTCGTGACAATCAGCACGCCACAGATGTCGGCCACGGGGAGTGCAGTCCTGGATCCAGCCCCCCCCCCACCCCCCGGCCCAGGGAGCCCTGTCTCATCAGGCTCTGAACCCTCACCCGGCCCGAGCTCCCCGACAGCGGGGCCTTTCTGCACCCACAGTGCGCGGCACGTGAGTGAATGAATGAGTGCAGGCACGCGCAGCCCAAGCTGGCCGGGAAAGAGGAGGTGAGGTCATGAGAGCTTGTCGGGATGAACTGTGATTCACCGGAGGGGCCCCAAGGGACCCTTGACTGCTCCCCAGCACCCCGCTCGGCATCACCTCGTCCCCACCCATCATCCTCGAAGATTCCCCAGCTCATCAAGCTTGCTGTCACAACGTTGTAGAATGTTGCAGTAACTGAAAACCACTGGTAATTTCTGTTCAAACAGACAAGGCTGTCTTTTCAAACCAGGGCAATGGAAACACCGCCGTGTGCGCCCAAGCACCCCCCGGCACCCCCACCCCCCCCGCGCCCCGCCCTCTGCACACGCGGTTGTCTCATCCTCTCACTCCTGCTCTCCCCAGCACGCTCTGATGCCTTGTTCTGCTCCTGGTCACGTCCCAAAGACACCCAACCCAAAGCCCTTGATCTAGAACGCGAGTGTATTCTGCCCAGCCCAAATCAAAAAAAAATCCCAAATTTCATGCCCTGTAAAAAAAAAAAAAAAAAAAAAAAAAAAAAAAAAAACCTATTCTCTAAATGGGCTTGACCTGGATGGATATTTTGGAATTGGGTAGACACAGGTTCAGTGACATAAGTGGACCCGCCACAGAGCCCATTCAGTCAGTGGAAGAACCCCTCAGGAGCGCAGGCCGGGAAAAGAAAACGCTCCAAAGACCAAACTAAGGTTAATTTAGTAATTGCCCGAAGCCCCCGGCAATTTCCATAAGTACCCGCTGGAGGAAACAGCGGCCCCTTTCGGTCATTTGCCCCAGTGCCCATTTGGGGAAAGAACTTGGAAGGCGCAATATGGGGCCCCCTTTGGTGGCCCGAGATCCACCGGGCAGCTGAAACGGGGGCCGGGCAGTGGGGTGCCCACCCCAAGCTGCCATCGGCCCTCCCTTCTAAGACTCCAGAGACTTCCGAGGCTGGAGGGGTCCCCCCCGCCGGGGGCCAGCTCGGCCAGCTCGACTCCGCAGTTAGTGAACGGCCAGCTGCTGCTTGGACACGTCTGGAGACGGAGAGCTCACTCCCTCTTGAGGGTTCCCAGAAAGGGAATTGGCCGAATCCTCACTCCTGGAGCGCTTGGCTCCCCTCCCTCTCAGCTGGATGAGACTCAGGTGAGAAGCCGCGGCTCTGCGCATATCCTCTGCCTCCCAGGACATAATGCACTCCATCCGGATGGTTATGTGACCGTCTTGGGTGCGGGGCTGTGGTCGGAGGGTCGAGGCCCCTGCAGTCACCCGCGTAATTAGTTCCTATACGTCAAGTCAGTGACTGCGTAGAGAGAAACGGGCAGTGGTCATCACGGCCCCTCCCCTGCAAGCCATCTGCCCTGCCCCCCGAGAAGCAAATGGGTAGGAAGGTCATGTCTTGACAGCATGGGGCTGATCTGACAAAAGCTCCATTTGCCCTCAGTGGGAAACGAACCCTCATAAACTGCCACCTATGTTCCAATGTGTTGGGGCTTTTGCAACCAACTCGGCCATCTGTTGGATCTGAGTTAGAGCCACGAAGCTCTGTGCCGGGAGAGAGATGCTAGTGATGGGGACATAGTAGCCTCCATAAACTGAAGTTGCCGTGCAACCGAAAGCATATGGAAGAGGAAGGAGCGACAGTGAGGTGGCACTGAGCCGTGCCTCCCGCCCCCAGGACCATTTCTGGCCAAACTGACAGAACCATGTGTAGCTCAAATGGGTTTTGTTTTTTGTTTTTTGGTTTTTGGTTTTTTTTTTTTTTTGCCTGCATGCACGCGTCAGGAGAATTTGCCATTTAAGCGAACCTGATGGTGGGTTGTTTCTATAAAGTCAGACCAGTGGCTCCCCACGCCCCCCCCCCCCAATTTTTATTTTTGGAAAAAGGGTTGTTGCTTAAAACCAGGTCACGGTTTTAAGAGCGAGTTCGGTGGGGACCATCGAGCGTCAGCATCCAAGTGAAATCCGCTCACTGCAGCCACCTTCTCGCGGCCCGTGCGACCGTCGGGAAGTCGCTTCGCGCCTCTCCCACCACCGACAACGCGTGAGTAAGAAGTGTGTCTACTTTATACGTTGTGAGGAGCATTCAGTCGTGGATGAAGCAAAACGGGCTCGGAGCGCCTCATCACAGGCCCCGGGAGCCCACCTCTGCAGAGCTTGGGAAGGAAACCCCTGCTTCACGAGGTCAGCAGCTCCGGACCCACAGCTGGGAAATTCTGCCGAGTGTGAATGAAGAGAAGGCGGGGGCAGGAGTGGAAGGGCATTGGAGCCGGCTGGTGAAGAGAGTTTGGCAGTGATGCTCCTTTTAAAATTCTTGGCACATGTTCGCCGAGATCTAAGCAATCCTGAAATTAAAAAAAAAAAAGAAAAAGAAAAAGAAAAAAAAGGTGGCTCAGTTGTCTAATGGGGATTTTGACGGAAAATGTCGATTTAAAGGATTCCTAGGCTGACTCCTCAGGCACTGATTGGCTGGCCGGTATACATCTCTCTCTGTCTCTCCCCGCCCCCCCCCCTATGGGATTTCTATTAATGTTTCCATATTTTTTCCTAGGTTGGGAGCACATCGAAAATGTGTTTAGGATTCAGTCCGGTCTGCTGCTCTTAACTCTCCAATCTTCACCTGCAAAGTCATCTCACTGGATTGTTGAGAAGATTTCAATGAGACAATGCAGGCAACGTGTGTAGCCTTGTGTCGGGGACGTACTGAGCACATAATGAGCGATGTTTACCATGAAGTCAGTGCCTGGTGGAAGCAGGTACTGTACACAGTTAGTTAATGAATCAAGCACCGCCCCTGATCACTTAGGAAGCGAGGCGGGTGATGTTCAATTATCCTGCTCGGAAGGGACGGAGATATTCGACATTCACGGGGCAGGCACCAGCTCTTTCCATTAGTTAAGAGGAATGAGGTAAGGAAACTCTCCAGGGTCAAAGTGGCTTGAACGGTTTGGGGAAATTAGGCAGTGACCCTTCCTAGGGAACCTGACAGGGCGAGGCAGGAGGCTGGACATCTGGAGCCTGTCTATCTGGCTTGTAAATACTCACCCTCTCGGTCCTGTGGGGTGGCTCTGAGCCCGGTGCTTATCTCTCTCTCCTCAGCCCATCTGTAAGGTGGGAGTGGACTCCAAGCAGGTCCCTCCACCCCCTCTATGTGTCCCCAGTATTCCCGTCTCTAGAACAGGAGTGAAGTAACAGGTTTTTCCTACCAAGATATAGAGTCTTCTAAAGAACTTAAGAGTTGGAGAAGCAAACGGTCGTATTACGTTTTCAATGAGCCAGGCACGGTTCTTAGTGCCTTACATATTCTTTAGTGATATTTAGTTTCAGACCTCTCTCTCGGCTCGGGGTCCCCATGGCTTCGGCCTCCTCTTGAGAGTCTATCTGCAGGGACAGAGGTCACTCGCTGCCTCTTGGAGCACTCCCTTCAGGTGGAGGGACCTCATGCCAGGAAGGAAGCAGCCCAGTCTGTCCTGCTTCAGCGTGCAGCCATTGGTCCCAAATCTGTGCTTTGTGGTCCCAAAGCAGGAGTCTGCTCCCTTCCTCTGTGGATGCCCTGAGAGATCCAAGGGCAGCCACCAGGCCCCAGAGCAGGACAGGCACCGCCCTTTCTCCCTGGCTTGGCGGTTGCCCACCATGAGAATGGAAACAAACCATGAAAAAGGGGCTCAGAGTTTACTGAGCCCCCACTGTGTGCCAGGCCCCTGGACCTGGTTGAACTGCATTCTCAGACCAACCTTGCAGGCACCGCTATGGCGCCTTTCACAGGTGAGAGCCAGAGAGACTCCCCGAGTCAGGAACTTGCCCCAAGGTCGCACTGTTGTTGACAAGCAGCAGCAGCTTCAGCCCGACTCCCAATCCCAGAAAGCAGGCGCAGAGCCACGG
>NW_024419973.1:0-6661 GCF_014898765.1 Herpailurus yagouaroundi | reverse complement strand
AGATCATGACCTGGCTGAAGTCGGACGCTTAACCGACTGCGCCACCCAGGCGCCCCTGTAACTTTAAAGTACTTAATAGAGGAAGACACACACAAAGAGCTGAAGCCTTACTGTAGTGCACATTAAGGTTAAGAGGAAATGCCAAATGCTTTGGAATAAATGACGTTTCCAAACGGGAGTGGGGGTGGGGGCAGACATAACTAATTCACATAGCTCAAAGTAAAAGTGACAGAATACATATTTAAGTATGTATGTAAAAAATACATATTTAAGTGAAAACAACAAGTCGAAAAATTACGAATACAGAGACATATGAGCTCATTAAATTGTGTGTGTGTGTGTGTAAATCCATATAAGGACTAAAATGATATATATCAATTCATAGTAATTTAGGAAAAGGAGAGATAATGTAAATGAAAGACGAAGAAGGATTTTAATGTTTTATTGTAAGGATCCTATTTTGTTTGAATCTTTATAATAAGCAGGTATCTGGTGTATTATTTTTGTCATGGCTTTAATTCAAGAAGATTACAACAAAATAATGTATATACAGCCATGGCACCCTGCCACATAGAGAAAACCTTCAAGGAGGGACAGCCATTATTATGCACCTAGATACCATGAAAGACACAAGAAATATGACATATCTGTTGAACGATAAAGAAGGTTGTTGCCCACAAGCCACAGAAGAAACATCTTCTTCAAATCCCTGAAGCCAAGAGCCACAAGAGTTTTAGAACACCCACACGCATGACCCAACATTCTAACTGGAAACCAAAAGAAAGCAAGTCAGAATGGGGCCACCGCCTCTGAAACCTGTTCAAGAAGGACTCATCCGTTTCATATCCCCAAAGGCAAGATATCCACCTGTGCTGAGGCGCTGTGACGTCCACGCAGCTCTGTTCCCATCAAGGCCAGGTGCGCGTCGGTACACCTCACATCCAGAACGCCTTTGCGATAGTGCCTGCAGACAAGTGCCTTCCCAGATAAGGACAGAAGGGAAACAACCCCACTGCCATCACTGGATCATCCGGTTCTTCAAGGACAATGAACACGTTTACGCAGCTTCAAGCCCCTCGAGCAAAGCATGGACAGGGCAGAGCTGGTGCCACGCTGATGAAGAGCCACATAAAACTTTGAGAAGAATTTTCTAATTGATCCAAAGACAAAAGGGAACACACATTTGCATGCTTGGGAAGCAAGAGCTCCTCCCTGGAAAAGCCTCTCTGAAGAGGACGTGACCGGAGGCACAGGTGCCTGACCTAAGATAACACACGCTTCTCCCTTCAAGCCCAGCATCCCTCTTCGTGGAGCCTCCTTTTTTCCTGCACAAAAGACCGCAGACAATGCACACTGCTGGTCGGAGGAGAGGAGGAAGGAAAACACTTGAGGAAAGCTGGACACTGAACAAAGGGAAATGACAGCTGGAAGGCGAAGTGTCTTAAAGGAATCCGAGTGTTATAAAGTGACACATAAACTCTAAAAAGACCTCAGAGAACAAAGTCCGAGATGAAAATTCCCCCAAAACCATCTTGCCGCTAGTACAGATGGTTTTCCCCGCCACCTGCACAACCGACCCAAGTTGTAAAGCCCTTTGATGGGAAGGAAGCAGGAATCACAGGGAGGGGAGGGAAGCTGAGAAGAACAGTAACTGCTCTGTAGAGCAGAGGAAGGGGGGACTTCCAGGGTTAAGATTTCAACACACAACTCCCAAGGCGGACTTCTAGGCAGGGTGAACCTCCCCGGTTTCACATTCAGGGAGCCTAGAGGCTTCTGGCGTCAGCTGTCACCCTCCTCAGGAGTCTCTCCCAGGAGAACTGAATCTGCAATGTAAAACTCCCGAAAGTTTTCGCTGTGGTACAAAGGGAAGCGAGAGAGAGAAAGGGTCAGTGCTGGGCGGTTCTAATTACAACTGTACTTTCACATTGAACTTCTGGGACTGTGGAAACAGAAAGCAGAAACCAGATGACTAAAAGACCCCTTGGAAGGAGGATGCCATCCCAAACCACTGCATCTAGAAGATATTTTGGATGAGCAGTAACAACGCTCAAGGTGTATGGCAAGGGGGCTTGCTCACCCTAGGGGTTCCCAACCCGGGGGGGGGGGCGGGGGGGGAAGGTGCATTCTGCCCCCAGAGGGCTTTTGGCATCATCTGGAGACATCTTTGATTGTCACAAGTGTGGGAGGCCAGGAGGAAGGAGCCGCTACTGGCTAGAACCAGCGATGCTAATAAATGTTCTAGAATGGCAGGACAGTCCCCACAACAAAGAACTATGCAGCCCAAAAGTCGACAGAGCTGAGGCTGCGAAATCCTGCACTAGACCAACCCCATCCCTGCAATCATGTCCAGAAACTCTAACAATCCTACCTGAAAGAAACATTTGCCATCCCTAGGACGGAGCAGCTACCCAGTCACAAAAGTCCACTTCTTCTGGTAAGCAACATCAAACAGCAAGCAGGGTCTCCTGGGGAGCTCAGTCGGTTAAGCCTCCGACTCTTGATTTCAGCTCAGGTCATGCTCTCATGGTTCATGAGATCGAGCCCCAAGTAGGGCTCTGCACTAATAGCATGGGGTCTGCTTGGGGTTCTCTCTCCCTCTCTCTCTGCCCCCCCCCCACGCATGCAAGCACTCTCTCAAAATAAATAAATAAATAAACTTTTTTTTTTGACTAAAAAAAAAAATCAAGCAGATGATGTGACAAGCAAATGCCGCATCTTCAAAGTACCTGGCTGCTTTCCCAGCAAACATTTTTAAAGGTACTCCTCAGCATCCGAGAGAGCAGATTCTTTTACAACAATTACAAAGAAAGAACAGCTCTTTTACTTACACACACACACACACACACACACACACACACACACAACCATCTTAAAAATCTCCTTGGAGGTCAGGTATAGGCACTGGCAGAAAAACCAGCACACTTAGGATGGCCCAACCATTTCCAAAATACTCTAAAGAGAGAAAGAAAGAGGAAAAGAGAACAAGAAAACTCCACAAACAAAACAGATCCCGGAGGATCCAAAGAACAAAACTTGTCCCCAGGGGCTATCTTACAGTTAAAAATAGTTCCATCAGCCAATGGCATATAGCATCTTTTATTTTTTAATTGTAAAATACAATAAACATATAAAAAAAAGGGGGAATGTATACATATAGATCTCAATGAACGAAAACAACCCAACCCTCCTCACTCTCCACCCCCCCTGCCAAGTAATTACAATTCAGGTCAAGAAATCCAACCATGGCCCATGGTATCTTTCCACCAAGCCTCCCCACCATGAACACAGCAAAACAGACCCATGCTATTTTGAAAAGTTCCATCTTTCCTCAAGGATTGAGATTTATTTTCTGTATTTCCCATGAACACCAACTGGTAAGTTCAGAGCAGTGACCACAAAGCGAACAGATTTAGGGAGGAGGGGTGTTTATGGAAACAATCTCACTGACTGTTAAATTCACAAAAGCAAGTGGGAGTAAAGGCGTGGAAGCTGTGTGCATGATTCCTGCAAACAAGAAGCCAGAGTTAGAATCCAAGCGTCAGTCCTCACTCTGGCATCCTGGGTATGAATGAGTTCTCGTGAACCATAAAATGACTTCCTGCCACACAGTACCATTGAAAAAATTCAACAAGATCGTGCATTTAAAGTGGCAAGCAAAATATCTCACACATATATGTGCCTGCCATCAATACTGGGTCCCCTTTCTCCCTGGGCCCGTGCAAACAGGCAAGGTCAAGTCTTTACTATGAGATTATTTGACTACAAACTCTCCTACTCCCAGCTTCTTCTAAAATGCTTCATGAAGGTGAGATACAAGCCCACTTTCAAGTTACCCTGGAGACTTTGGTAAAAAGGTGTCTACACCAGTCTTGGAGGCCCAGAATTGGCCATCCTGCCCTTTCCTATTCACTCGGCTGTTCCTCCCCCACCCATATCAAGGTCAAAGGCCTAAGTGGGCTATCAAATAAAAACACCTCAGACCCCAGCAGGGAACCTTTGTCCCATCTCTTTGAAGAGGAACAGCAACAAGGTGTGTTTATTTGTACTTCGGTACACAGTGCCCAGTCTCATCTACCAGGGCTGGGCTGCGATGTTACTCAACTAGGTAAAAATAATAATGAAATCTACCAGCTCACACCATTAAGTAGATCTTTCCAGGAGAAAAGGTCAGTGCTCACACTCCTGGGAGTACACATGGGGGGAAAATCAAGCGTGTTCACTGACAGAAGGAGAATGTCAGGGAATGGAGCAAAGGTCTGCCCAAGGGGAGGTGGGATTGAACACCCGCAGGACACGGCCACCATCAGACACGGCTCATCATCTGTGCACTTAAAACCCAGCAAGCCCACCACGGGAAAAGAAACTGGACATTGGATGGGCTGAGTCTTTCTCACAGGATACATTAAAACACAACAACAGCTAAAAAATCAATGCTTCACTTCACTGACACAAACAACATAACAAAGGAAGAAAAAGAAAACACATGGAGGTGTCTGGGGTTCCTGAGCAACAAAGACCTCCGGATTGCTCTTGAGATGTCAGTGGCCTCCCAGCCCTACAAAGAAACTCAGAGTAGGGTTCAACTAACTATGACCCCAGTTTTCTTCACAGACTCTCCAAGGGGAGACAGAAATCCAAAGTACTGGCTTTTATAATCTCTCTTGTTTTTCCAACTTCCCAGAAGAGGACTAAGAAGCTGGATATGAGATAGAGGGGTGGAGTCTCTGGTCCCACTATGAACCCCAAAGTGAACCACACATGGGCTTCTCTAAGAGGCTGGAAGGCCAGGGGCACCAGGGGGCATCAAGAAAAATGACCAGCCCTGTTTCTGGTAACACACTGGGTCAACGCGGAATCCATGCTAAAAGGATGATGCTTAATGTAACACGAAAAATGCACACACAACCCAACCTGCCTAGAAGTTTCTAAAGCAACAACTGTAAAGGTGATTCAAAGCCACACTGATGCAATGACCACAGAGAATGGAAAACCACCACCACGGACAGTCAGGAGGTTCTGTGACCCCTAATCTCTCCCTCCCCACTGTGACTGTTTATTGTAACGCTATTTTATACATATACACGTATTAAATAACCAGCATTGACCAGAGAAGGACAAAATTAACTTCACAGCTATTTTTACAGACATGGAGACTCAACCAAAGCAACCAAGTACCAACTGGGAATTGCAAAAAGTGTCCACTGAGCCACAAGCAAATCTGAGGACACCTACAAGAGCCAGCTTCCAGACTGTCCTACTTGGATGTTACCATGGGACACATCTCCGCTATGCAAATGGAGAGCATGAATTTAGAGGCCCTGGAAAGCTCCCTGTTCTAACAGCCCCCACACAGGCTCACTCACACCTACCTATAGCTGCCAATGCCCCTTTGGGACTCTTTCGCTGGACTGGCCTGACAGTTCAGGAGAAACAGGGCATTGTCCCCCAGACTGAGTTAAAACCCCATGGCACCTACCACCATTCCACCATCACTGGAAGGCACGGCAAACCCACAGACACCAAAACGGGCCTCCAGGGGTGGGGATGATGTCACAGGTCTGAGAGGTGGGAAAGGCTGCCCAGTGGATTCTGAGGAGGACCAGGACCAGGGACTTCAAGGAAGGAGGGGGATTTCTCTTTCCAAACACACATGGGGGAGTGGGGGAGCTCAGAGTGATGTCAGCCTCAACTTCCCAACACATGAACCACCACAGACACCTCCACAGCAAACAGCCAGAAGCATCTGGGGAAATCAGGCATACGTTAGATAAGTGGATAGCACAAATGTCAGGCAAGCATGCTTCTGCTGAAGAAAGTTCACTGGGCCCTGTCACCCACTTTCTGGGCATCAGCTGCCCAGGAATAAACGTCAGGGGGCGGGCCAAGCTGAGGAGGGGCAGCTGACAGCTGTGGCCAGCGGGCCGGGGCAGAGGAGGAAGGGCTCCTGGGCTGGAATTCTAAGCGTGACCACATCAGCAGAAAAGTTCCAGGGGACAGCACGCTGTCAGGAAGGGAAAGAGGCTTGCTGCTTCCCAGAACCTCAGGATGCACCCGCTGCGGTGATGCCTGGTCCAAAGGGCCTCCAGATGAAGCTCGGGTGCACTCTCAACGGGCACCTCGCCAGTCTGGGCGCTCGCTGAGGAACAACTCGGGGTGGTCAGATGACAAACGTTCTGTTCCCAGGATAAGTGGGAAAGATTAATAATTCCCAGGTCTGGCCCTGCATCATCTCTCTTTACCCAAACCAAACACAGTCTCCGGAAGGAGTGGAAAGAAGCCACCATGCTACCCGCCAGACGTCCAGGGGGGAAACTGAGGCACAAGGGTGCACGCGAGGGATGCGGGAAGAGGCCCTGGGGAGGCTCGCACAGCGCCCAGCACCGGGAGCCTGGGAAGATGGGATCAGGGAAGAGTTCCCTCCCCTCCCCTCCTCCCTTCCCCAAGACACACAACACACACACGCACTGGAGCTACGCCCAATCGGGGCAGCAGCCGGGCTCTCCAGTCCGGCTGCACACAAAGCCCCGCCCGCGCGCACAGCCCTCCGCACCGGCCGGCCCGCACGCCCACACAATAGGACTGCGCGCACCCCGCCGCGGCCCCTCGCCCGGGTCCCGGCCAGCCCGGCGCCGGGGGCCGCCCTCCGTGCACACTCGCCCGG
>NW_024419972.1:0-8156 GCF_014898765.1 Herpailurus yagouaroundi | reverse complement strand
CGCCCTCCTGGGGCCCTGAGTGCCTGACCGCAGGGACTGTTCCCACCTAGGGCCCAGACTCCCACTATGGCACCAAGGGCCTGCGCAAGGTGACCCACGAGTCGCCCACGACGGGGGCCAAGACGTGCTTCACCTTCTGCTACGCTGCGGGGAACAACAATGGCACGTCCGTGGAGGACGGCCAGATCCCCGAGGTCATCTTCTACACCTAGGCCGCCCGGTCCCCGAAGCCACCTGATGCAAGTAGGCCGCCCCCACCCCGTACCGCGCCCCCTGCCACGTTTCTGGGCGTCAGGAGAGGGTCTTCACTCCCTGCTCGGGGGAGCCGGGCAGGGGCTGTGATGCGGTCCTTCAGGACGTGGGGGGGTGGGCAGGGCCGGCCCGGACCCGCCCTGAGCCAAGTGTCCCCCCCGGGGCCTTGGACGTGGGGGGGTCCCACACGCCGTCCCTGCAGCTCAGGGCCACCCGACCAACCGCCTGACCGCAGGATTCAAATAGGATTCCGTCTCATGTTTGTTCTAACCGCACATAGCAATGCATCTCGGGTCCCCATTTCTCTGGTAGGAGGCGGCGTGTGGCGTCCTGGTCTATTCACTGGGGATGCTTGGGCCGCCCTGACCCTGGCCCCCAGCACGCTGGCCCAGCCCCCCTCGAGGTCCCACAGGCTGGCTTTCTGCCAGGCCCTGGCCCGCCCAGAGAAGGGTCCCCTGCAGCTGCGGGCACGAACTCCCTACCTGATCTGCCCAGAGGGGCAAATGGTGCGGGGCCTGCCTTGGTGGCCGCGCCCCCGGCTGGCCCCGCCCCCTGTACATACCGAAGCCCCGCCCCACCCGGCCTCTGCGTGAGCTCTAGGTCCAGAGGTGCTGGAGGGCGGAGCCCCTCCCCTAAGTCCCCAGTCCTTCCCCCACCGCGTTTTCACCCCAGTGATCCCTTCCGGAAACTGTCCTCCCCAAGCCATGAAAGGTGTGCCCTCCTCACACCAGACCCCCAAATGATTTTTTTAAATAAAGGAAAGAAGCGAAACCATCCTGACCTGCGTGCTTCTTCTGGTCAGGGGTGGCGGGAGGGGACCCTGGCAGCTTTGAGATCTGGGTCTTCTCTCTGCAGTGGTCTCCCTGCCCCCTCCACCTGTAAGATTGGGGGGGGGGGGCTGTGACTCTGCCTGCATCCGGAGTCGCTGCTAACACAGATGTCCCTCCCCTAAGGCGTCCAGACCAGGTGGGGATCCTCCCCATGCCCTCTGTCCTCACAAAACTTCTGTCATGCCCATCATGTCCCTGCAGAAGCCCCCACCCCCAGACCCTGCTGCACACCCCCAGACCCTGCTGCAACAAGCTGTGCCTACACCGTGTTGGCTCTGCCCTCTGGACCGGGGCTGTGCCTGTGCAGCGTGGGTAACCTGACCCGGGTCCGCCACCTGGCTCTGCCCCACGTGTTAGGGCGTTCCTGAGAAAAAGCAGAGAGGGAACAGCATGGTAGCCAGGAACTTTCCAAAATGAATAAAGACATCAATTCACACACTGAAAAATCTCAGTGACCCACAGTGAGGTTAAAAAAAAAAAAAATTCACGTATACACAAACCGCTAAAAACCAAAGGGGAAAAAATGTCACAAACAGCCAGCAGAAAGAACGACCAAACTTGAATTCTGAGCCCTTCAAAAATGTAAGTAAAGACAGACGGAAACTCAACCGCATCAGTTACGTTAAACGTATGCAGATCTAAATCCTCCGGTTGAAAGGTTAGGACCATCAGACTGGATGCAAGACCAAAACCAGACAACTTCCTGATTGCAAGAGTCTCACTTTAACTACAAAGAAACAGAAACTGAGGCTGAACGGTGGGAAAAATCGCCCTGCAAACACTGATCACACCTGTATCAGTACCAGACAGACCTTAAGGCAGTGAGCGTTCGTAACGATTAAAGGACATTTCACGAGGATGAACAGGTCAATCCCACAGGAAGAAGGACTGCCCTAAGTCTGCACCAGAGCACCATTAGATAGGTTTAAGAGTCGGCAGAACAAAAATGAGAAATCTATGACCCTAGTTGGAAATTAACACTGTCACATCTCTCTCTAAATGACAGAACAAACAAAAATCAAGAAGGATCTTTAATAGTTGAACAGACTTTACCTAATCAATATCTATAGAACACTACACCCAGCTCTGATGACAGTGGAATCAAACATGGGGTAAAAAAGCCATATGTAAATTAACTATGTTGAACTGAATGATACTCTGATTATAATACACCAAAATTTCAGGATCCTGCTAAAGCCAACTTGGGGAAATTTACATATACATTAGAAAAGAAGAAAGGTTTAAAGCCAAAGGTCTAAGCTTTCATTTTAAGAAACAAGAAAACAGCAAATCTGACCCCAAAAATGGGAAATAAAATAGACCAAAAGTGAAGACAAATGAAATACAAAACAAACCATTAGCTGGTTCCTTGATGAAATCACAACAACAAATATATTTTAAAGAGCGAAAACCCAAGAGCGATGTCAAGATCAAAAAGGGGACAGCGCTACAGACCCTACAGACCTTGAGGACACAGTAAGAGGGGTGACTTCTGGTTAGAACATAGACCACTGCAGCAGGCCATAACTTTAGCTGGTTAAAGACAAGATGGGGGCGTCTGGGTGGCTCAATTGGTTGAGCGTCCGACTTGATTTCAGCTCAGGTTATGATCTCACAGTTTGTGAGACCGAACCCCGCATTGGGCTCTGTGCTGACAGTGTGGAGCCTGCTTGGGATTCTCTCTCTGCCCCTGCCCTGCCTGCATTCTCTCTCAAAATAAACTTAAAATGCACTGCAGAGCCATACACAGGTGCGGCCAATGAAAACAGTCTTAGAGGCGCCCCCAAGAATTTGAAATAGAAATAAATACATGATGCGGGGGTGCCTGGGTGGCTCAGTTGAGCGTCTGACTCTCGGTTTTGGCTCAGGTCACGATCTCATGGTTTCGTGAGTTCGGGCCCCGCATCGGGCTCTGTGCTGATGGCTTGGAGCCTGCTGGGGATCCTCTTGCTCTCTCCCTCTGTCTGCCCCTGCCCTCCTCACGCTTTCTCTAAATAAACTTAAAAAGTTAAAAAATTTATATATATATAACATGCAGCAATTCCACCTCTGGGTATACATGCGAAGGAAATGACATCAGTGTCCCAAACATCTGTACTCCCAAGTTCAGTGCAGCCCTGCTGACCAGACATGGAAACCAAGTGTCAAGGATGGATGAAGAAAATGTGTAGTATTCAGCCCTTTTTTTTATAAAAAGAAAAGCTTCGCCCTTTGCAACAACGTGCATGGCGCTATGCACACAGAGGCAGGGGCCATATGACCTCTCACACGTGGAATCTAAAAGGACATCAGAACTCACGGAGGCGGAGAGCACAGCGGCGGCCAGGGGTGGAGGAGACGGGCAGGTGCCGGTCGTGGGGTACGGGTTTCGGTTGCAAGGCGCGCACGTTCTGGGGCTACAGCGGACAGCCTGGCGGCCACAGTCACTGCTACCCCGTATGCCTGAGGACTAACAGCGGACCCGGTGTTCTCACCGTATGCACACGTGGTCGGCTCTGAGGTGGCGGGTGTGTTTGTTACCCCGATAGTTAACGTCGGGCTAATTATTTCATATTGTACGCATGCATCAGACCACAATGAAAACCCTAAACTTAAAAGAAAACGTAAAAGAAATATTTAATTGTAAACCCATCAAAGGGACGTGGATGCCAGGCCGAGGAGAGAAGCTGGGTTTTCAGGGGAAAAGCCACTGGCAGATGAACGGGCCGGCAGGCCACCCCCGGAAGCACTCGCCGAGTGGGGTGTGCCGTGGGCAGGGCGTTCTCTGACAAAAGGGAAGCGGCGGCACAAAGACCTGGAACCTGGAGGGGCTCGAAACACGGCAGGCTTTCTTCCACCCTTGGCATTTCGCTTCGCGCTTGGCTGCTGATGCGGGTGGAGAGGCAGAGCGAAGTCTGTGGTCTCCCCGTGCCTGGAATCAGAGCCCCCGCTACAACTCGGGGCTGACAACAGAAACGCGGCAGCTCAAGGGGCGCCTGGGCGCCTCAGTCGGTTCGGCGCCGACTCTTGATTGAGGCTCAGGTCACGATCTCACGCATCAGGCTCTGCGCCGACAGTGCGGAGCCTGCTCGGGGTTCTCGCTCTCTCCCTCTCTCTCTCCCTCTCCCCAGCTCACATGTGCACTCTCAAAAAAAAACATTAAAAAAAAAATAACCCCTCCCCCAAGCAAGGCAGCTCAAGACAGGAACCAAGTTCAAGACGTGCAAACTGGAGGTGAGCTGAAGCTAGGTAGAAACCCGGTCTCACCAGCGGCCCAACCCCCTGGTCCAGCCGGTCCGGGAAGGGGGGGTCCTCCTCTGTCACGCACGATGCTGGAGCGCAACAGCAATTCTGAGGCGTGCGAAGGGGGAAAATGTAACCTGCAGCCAAGAGGAGCAAAAGCCGCTAAGAGAAGCGGACCTACGGGGGACGGGACGCCGAGGTGAGATGTCAAGGCTCGTCGGGTGGCTGCTGTGGACCTGTTAAAAGAACGGAGAAGACGACGAGGCCGAGGTGAAGAGTTGGGAGGATTCGCGGAGAAACAGGCTTCAGACACGAGCGGGGCCTCTAGAAGGTACGAGATACCGGAGAAGACTGCACCGGATAGCTTGAAAGCACACGGAGCAAAACGGAAAAGGACCCGTAAGTCTAAGACACATCAGGACCGGCCGAACTGGAGGCACAAGGGAAGAATAGAAACCTGGGGGCTCAGTCGGTTGAGCACCGACTTTGGCTCAGGTCGTGATCTCATAATCCGTGGGTTTGAGCCCCGAGTCGGGCCCTGGGCTGATGGCTCGGAGCCTGGAGCCTGCTTCGGATTCTGTGTCTCCCTCTCTCTCTGCCCCTCCTCCATTCACACTCTTTCTCTCTCAAAAATAAAGATAAAAATAAATAAAAATAAACAAAAAGGAAAACCGCAAAATCAAACAAAATCCCCAGAGTGTCAGAGACCCTCGGGGTCAGATGAGACGGTCCTACATGTCGATAACCAGAGTCCTGGGGGAGAGAGAAGCTGTGGAAAAACACGTATGAGCTAACAGTAGGGAATCTCCCAGAACTGACGAAAGACACAACCCACAGATCTAAGGAGCTCAACAAACGCCCTGCACAGTAAATCCGAAGAAAACCACACATCACAGCCAAGTAACTTACACACGCAGTCTTACAAGCAAAGTGGTACGCAACCTTCAAGGGAACGATGGCAACTCACCTTACGTCAGAAACAACCGGACGAGGTCTTGAAAATGTTGGAAGGGGGCGCCTGGGTGGCGCAGTCGGTTGGGCGTCCGACTTCAGCCAGGTCACGATCTCGCGGTCCGTGAGTTCGAGCCCCGCGTCGGGCTCTGGGCTGATGGCTCCGAGCCTGGAGCCTGTTTCCGATTCTGTGTCTCCCTCTCTCTCTGCCCCTCCCCCGTTCATGCTCTGTCTCTCTCTGTCCCAAAAATAAATAAATAAATTAAAAAAAAAAAAGAAAAAAGAAAGTGTTGGAAGGCAACAAGGGGCGCCTGGCAGCTTCAGTCAGTTCAGCGTCCCACTCTCGACTTCGGCTCAGGTCACGATCTTGCATTTTGTGGGTCCGAGCCCCACGTTGGGCTCTGCGCTGGCAGCATGGAGTCTGCTTGGGATCCTCTCTCTCTCTCTCTCTCTCTCTGCCCTCCCCTGCTCACACTTGCTCTCTCTCTCTCAAAATAAACTTAAAAAAATTTTTTTAAATATGCTGGAAGGCAAAAAAAAAAAAAAAAAAACCCCACATGCACACAAAAAAATGAATGCACCTGCCAACCTAAAATTCCATTTCCAACAAAAAACACCCACCGTTAGTGCAGGCAAAATAAAGCTATTTTTCAGGCAACGAGAAGCCGAGACGCTTCGTTGCCCAAAAAACCCACACGACAAAAAATTAATTAAAGACTCTTCAGGCTGAAAGGAGAGGCCCCCGGATGGCATCTCCAGCGGGCAAGGATGAAGAGTACTGCGGAGTCAGCGTGTGGACCACACGTGTCTATGGATACGTGTACGTGAAAGCGTATTCAACAGATAACCATGTAACACAAATACCACGCCTGGGAACTGTGGGCTTGTGACACTTGTCCGAAATAAACTAAATGGCGAGAAGAGCACAAAGAGTGGGGTCAGTGAAACGGGAAATACGTGTGCAGGTCAGCGCGCAGCCGCACGTCTGTTTTTGCGTTTATCTCCCTGCTTACATATTACGGGGCCCAGTCTGAGCTGAGCCCTCTGGCTCGAACCCGACACCACAGGGCTCGTGCCGGTCTCCGCTGTGAGTCTGGAGCCTACGGTTGTGTTATTTGTGCTTCTTCCTCTCCGTCTCAGGTGGACACGTGTATGCGCACAGGTCTGCCTGCGGCCGCAGCGCATCCCCCCCTCCCACCCACCCCCCCCCCCCGCCCCCAGGCCAGCCCGCACAGGACTGCGACTCTGGGCGTGAGCTTCTGGGGCTTTCTCCTACCTTGACGCTTGAAGGACAGCCTGGCGGCACGCGGACGCCCGACTCACTTTACAAGAGGCTGCTGCCCGCGTGCCTCGCACCATGTGCCGGTTTGGAAAGTCTCACGGCTGAATCCTCATGCTCCGGTGGATCACTCTGTCTTCTTGCCTGCAGGCCTCGAGGACCATGTCATCTTTACGACGGAGTCATTTTACTAGGCGATACCTCAGAGGTGGCCGTTCCGTGCGCTTCCAAGGGGCCCGTTCAGCGTGGCGTTTCGGGGCTTTTCCTCTGTCTGGAAAGTTTCCTCCAACAGCGGTGTTTAAACACGAGCTCCTCTTTGCCTCTTCCGGGGCTCTGCTGGCGTGCTGTTCCTCCGCGGCCAGGCTTCCCCCACCTCTGCCTGCCCCCCGACGCGTGGCCACTCGCACCTCCTCTCCTTTCGTCTCGTCCTCCTGCCTCCCCGCCCTCCGGCAGATCTTCCGGGGCCCTGGGCACCCTGCGACTTACTCCCCGTTTCCGGAGTCCTTTCCTTCCCGAATTCAGGCTGTTTCCACTGGCAGTCTTTTGCCCATTTCCGTCCTCAGGTTTTGAATTTCTGATCCAAGAGGATTTCCCCAAATTTCTTCAAATGCCGCTGGGAGCAAGCCTTGCCAACTTCTTCAGCTTTCCAGTTCCCTCCCTGGGGAGGCTGGATTTCCCCTGGTCACACTCTCCGCCATGTAGTGTGAGGACCACGTCCTAGCTTTGCTCAGAGTTCACTCCCTTTGCTTCTGGCCACATGGCTCCTAGACCCCTGAACAAGGGCGCTAATCCCACCGGGGTGGGGGGGGGGGGTGTCAAACCCTCATGGCCTCACCTGACCCTCGTCACCTCGCAAAAGCCCCGTCCCTGACACTGTCCCATCCCACTGGGAGTAGGTGTCAACGTATGGATGTGGGGGACACATTGAGTCCACAGCATCCACCAAGAAGATCACTCTCCCTCTATGCCGCATTGAAGGCCACTTGTGAGACTGTCCTGGGGGTGTCCCACCCTGTCTGGTGGGTGCACTGGAGACCCAGCCGGATGCAGCTGCCGCCCCCCCCCCCCCCCGCCTCCGTTTCTCCTCCAAAAACAAGCCATCCCGTTAGGGTTTCAGATGCACCTGTGTGGGGCCAGACCCAAGGTGACCTGTCCTTGACTCTCATCTTGGTGAACAGCTGTGCCCGCAGCCCCCAGGCAGAAGCGCACCGAACTCGGACACCGATCGGAGCTCAGTGGTACTGCTTCCGACCATCCCTTTCTCCCCAGCAGGAGGGTCACCGCCTCTTAGCCTGTCCCCTCCCCAGGGAGGGAAGCTGCGACACCGCCAGCCGGGCCTCCTGGAAACACCGGACACCACACCCGAGAGCGATTTCATTTTCCTTTATTTTTTTAAAAAAGCCCCTAAATCCTATGGCTTCCAGGAAGCGCCGAAGAAACCGAAGTGCCGCTTCTGTACACCGTGTAAAGCAAGACCTGGACACACACACCGCCGCCGGGCCGTCCGCGGCTGCTCGGCCCCCAGCGGCGCCACGCGACCCACGCGGGGACCCGCGAGAGCCGCACCGCCACGGGGGCTGCCCGGCCCCGAACGCACCCGCGGGGCTGGGACGGGGCTTTAA
>NW_024419971.1:0-8900 GCF_014898765.1 Herpailurus yagouaroundi | reverse complement strand
TGTGTGTGTATATATATATATATTATTGTGACCTATTTACACTGAAATATGAATTAAACCACACATTTATAGCAGTTATCATAAATCAACCAATTAGGACACTTTTCAAGTAAAGAATTGCCTAATTTAAAATCATTTTTTTTAATATATGAAATTTATTGTCAAATTGGTTTCCATACAACACCCAGTGCTCATCCTAAAAGATGCCCTCTTCAATGTCCATCACCTACCCTTCCCTCCCTCTCAACCCCCCATAAACCCTCAGTTTGTTCTCAGTTTTTAAGAGTCTCTTATGCTTTGGCTCTCTCCCACTCTAACCTCATTTTTTTTCCTTCCCCTCCCCCATGGGTTCCTGTTAAGTTTCTCAGGATCCACATAAGAGTGAAACCATATGGTATCTGTATTTCTCTGTATGGCTTATTTCAGTTAGCAACACACTCTACAGTTCCATCCATGTTGCTACAAAGGGCCATATTTCATTCTTTCTCATTGCCACGTAGTACTCCATTGTGTATATAAACCACAATTTCTCTATCCATTCATCAGTTGATGGACATTTAGACTTTTTCCACAATTTGACTATTGTTGAGAGTGCTGCTGTAAACATTGGGGTACAAGTGCCCCTATGCATCAGCACTCCTGTATCCCTTGGGTAAATTCCTAGCAGTGCTATTGCTGGGTCATAGGGTAGGTCTACTGTTAGTTTTTTGAGTAACCTCCACACTGTTTTCCAGAGTGGCTGCACCAATTTGCATTCCCACCAACAGTGTAAGAGGGTCCCCGTTTCTCCACATCCTCTCCAGCATCTATAGTCTTCTGATTTGTTCATTTTGGCCACTCTGACTGGCGTAAGGTGACATCTGAGTGTGGTTTTGATTTGTATTTCCCTGATGGGAAGCAACGTTGAGCATCTTTTCATGTGCCTGTTGGCCATCCGAATGTCTTCTTTAGAGAAGTGTCTATTCATGTTTTCTGCCCATTTCTTCAATAGATTATTTGTTTTTTGGGTGTGGAGTTTGGTGAGTTCTTTATAGATTTTGGAGACTAGCCCTTTGTCCAATATGTCATTTGCAAATCTCTTTTCCCATTCCGTTGGTTGCCTTTTAGTTTTTTTGGTTGTTTCCTTTGCTGTGCAGAAGCTTTTTATTTTCATAAGGTCCCAGTAGTTCATTTTTGATTTTAATTCCCTTGCCTTTGGGGATGTGTCGAGTAAGAAATTGCTGCGGCTGAGGTCAGACAGGTCTTTTCCTGCTTTCTCCTCTACGGTTTTGATGGTTTCCTATCTCACATTCAGGTCCTTTTACCATTTTGAGTTTATTTTTGTGAATGGTGTAAGAAAGTGGTCTAGTTTCAATCTTCTGCATGTTGCTGTCCAGTTCTCCCAGCACCATTTGTTAAAGAGACTGTCTTTTTTCCATTGGATAGTCTTTCCTGCTTTGTCAAAGATTAGTTGGCCATACGTTTGTGGGTCTAGTTCTGGGGTTACTATTCTATTCCATTGGTCTATGTGCATGTTTTTGTGCCGATACCATACTGTCTTGATGACTACAGCTTTGTAGTAGAGGCTAAATTCTGGGATTGTGATGCCTCCTGCTTTTGTCTTCTTCAAAATTACTTTGGCTATTCGGGGCCTTTTGTGGTTCCATATGAATTTTAGGATCGCTTGTTCTAGCTTCGAGAAGAATGCTGGTGCAATTTTGATTGGGCTTGCATTGAATGTGTAGATAGCCTTGGGTAGTATTGACATTTTAACAATATTTTTTCTTCCAACCCATGATCACGGAATATTTTTCCATTTCTTTATATCTTCTTCAATTTCCTTCATAAGCTTTATATAGTTTGGAGCATACAGATTTTGTACATCTTTGGTTAGATTTATCCCTAGGTATTTTATGCTTCTTGCTGCAATTGTAAATGGGATCAGTTTCTTTATTTGTCTTTCTGTTGCTTCATTATTAGTGTATAAGAATGCAACTGATTTCTGTACATTGATTTTGTATCCTGGGACTTTGCTGAATTGATGTATCAGTTCTAGCAGACTTTTGGTGGAGTCTATTGGGATCCATGTATATTATTATGTGATCTGCAAAAAGTGAAAGGTTGACTTCATCTTTGCCAATTTTGATGCCTTTGATTTCCTTTCATTGTCTGATTGCTGAGGCTAGCACTTCCAACACTGTTTTAAACTACAGCAGTGAGAGTGGACATCCCTGTCGTGTTCCTGATTTCAGGGGAAAAGCTCTCATTTTTTTCCCCATTGAGGGTGATATTAGCTGTGGGCTTTTAATAAATAGCTTTTATGATGTTTAAGTATGTTCCTTCTATCCCGACTTTCTCGGGGTTTTTATTAAGAAAGGATGCTGAATTTTGTCAAATGCTTTTTCTGCATCGATTGACAGGATCATATGGTTCTTATCTTTTCTTTTATTAATGTGATGTATCACGTTGATTGATTTGTGAATTTTGAACCAGCCCTGCATCCCAGGAATGAATCCCACTTGATCATGGTGAATAAATCTTTTTATATGCTGTTGAATTCGATTTGCTAGTATCTTATTGAGACTTTTGCCTCCATATTCATTAGGGATATTGGCCTGTAGTTCTCTTTTTTTACTGGGTTTCTGTCTGGTTGAGGAATCAAAGTAACAGTGGCTTCATAGAATGAGTCTGGAAGTTTTCCTTCCCTTTCTATTTCTTGGAATAGCTTGAAAAGGATAGGTATTATCTCTGCTTTAAACGTCTGGTAGAATTCCCCAGGGAAGCCATCTGGTCCTGGACTCTTATTTGTTGGGAAATTTTTCATAACTGATTCAATTTCTTCTCTGGTTATGGGTCTGTTCAAGGTTTCTATTTCCTCCTGTTTGAGTTCTGGAAGTGTGTGATGTTTAGGAATTTGTTCATTTCTTTCTGGTTGTCCAGTTTGTTGGCATATAATTTTTCATAGTATTCCCTGATAATTGTTTGTATCTCTGAGGGATTGGTTGTAATAATTCCATTTTCATTCATGATTTTATCTATTTGGGTCATCTCCCTTTTCTTTTTGAGAAGCCTGGCTAGAGGTTTGTCAATTTCGTTCATTTTTTCAGAAAACAAACTCTTTGTAACATTGATCTGCTCTACAGTTTTTTTAGATTCTATATTGTTTATTTCTGCTCTGATCTTTATTATTTCTCTTCTTCTGCTGGGTTTTAGGTGTCTTTGCTGCTCTGCTTCTATTTCCTTTAGGTGTGCTGTTAGATTTTGTATTTGGGATTTTTCTTGTCTCTTGAGATAGGCCTGGATTGCAATGTATTTTTCTCTCAGGACTGCCTTCGCTGCGTCCCAAAGCGTTTGGATTGTTGTATTTTCATTTTCGTTTGTTTCCATATATTGTTTAATTTCTTCTCGAATTGCCTGATTGACCCACTCATTCGTTAGTAGGGTGTTCTTTAACCTCCATGCTTTTGGAGGTTTTCCAGACTTTTTTCTGTGGTTGATTTCAAGCTTCATAGCATTGTGGTCCGAAAGTATGCATGGCATGATCTCAATTCTTATATATTTATGAAGGGCTGTTTTGTGACCCAGTATGTGATCTATCTTAGAGAATGTTCCATGTGCACTTGAGAAGAAAGTATATTCTGTTGCTTTGGGATGCAGAGTTCTAAATATATCTGTCAAGTCCATCTGATCCAATGTATCATTCAGGGCCCTTGTTTCTTTATTGACCATGTGTCTAGATGATATATCCATTGTTGTAAGTGGGGTAATAAAGTCCCCTGCAATTACCACATTCTTGTCAATAAGGTTGTTTATGTTTGTGAGTAATTGTTTTATATATTTGGGGGCTCCTGTATTCCGCACATAGACATTTATAATTGTTCGTTCTTCTTGATGGATAGACCCTGTAATTATTATATAATGCCCTTCTTTATCTCTTGTAACAGCCTTTAATTTAAAGTCTAGTTTGTCTGATATAAGTATGGCTACTCCAGCTCTCTTTTGACTTCCAGTAGCATGATAAATAGTTCTCCATCCCCTCACTCTCAATCTAAAGGTGTCCTCAGGTCTAAAATGAGTCTCTTGTAGACAGCAAATAGATGGGTCTTGTTTCTTTATCCGTTCTGATACCCTATGTCTTTTCGTTGGTGCATTTAGTCCATTTACATTCAGTGTTATTATAGAAAGATATGGGTTTAGAGTCATTGTGATGTCTGTAGGTTCATGCTTGTAGCGATGTCTCTGGTACTTTGTCTCCCAGGATCCCCCTTAGGGTCTCTTGTAGGGGTGGTGTAGTGGTGAATTCCTTCAGTTTTTGTTTGTTTGGGAAAACCTTTATCTCTCCTGGTATTCTAAGTGACAGACTTGCTGGATAAAGGATTCTCGGCTGCATATTTTTTCTGTTCATCACATTGAAGATCTCCTGCCATTACTTTCTGGTCTGCCAACTTTCAGTAGAGAGATTGGTCACAAGTCTTATAGGTCTCCCTTTATATGTTAGAGCACGTTTATCCCTAGCTGCTTTCAGAATTTTCTCTTTATCCTTATACTTTGCCAGTTTCACTATGATATGTCGTGCAGCAGATCGATTCAAGTCACGTCTGAAGGGAGTTCTCTGTGCCTCTTGGATTTCAATGCCTTTTTCCTTCCCCAGATCAGGGAAGTTCTCAGCTATTATTTCTTCAAGTACCCCTTCAGCACCTTTCCCTCTCTCTTCCTCCTCTGGGATACCAATGATGCGTATATTATTTCTTTTTAGTGTATCACTAAGTTCTCTAATTTTCCCCTCATACTCCTAGATTTTTTTATCTCTCTTTTTCTCAGCTTCCTGTTTTTCCATAACTTTATCTTCTAGTTCACCTATTCTCTCCTCTGCCTCTTCAATCCGAGCCGTGGTGGTTTCCATTTTGTTATGCATTTCGTTTAAAGCGTTTTTCAGCTCCTCGTGACTGTTCCTTAGTCCCTTGATCTCTGTAACAAGAGATTCTCTGCTGTCCGCTATACTGTTTTCAAGCCCAGCGATTAATTTTATGACTATTTTTCTAAATTCATTTTCTGTTATATTATTTAAATCCTTTTTGATCAGCTCATTAGCTGTTGTTATTTCCTGGAGATTCTTCTGAGGGGAATTCTTCCGCTTGGTCATTTTGGATAGTCCCTGGCGTGGTGAGGACCTGCAGGGCACTTCCCCTGTGCTGTGGTGTATAACTGGAGTTGGTGGGCGGAACTGCAGTCAGACCTGATGTCTGCCCCCAGCCTTCCACTGTGTCCACAGTCAGACTGGTGTGTGCCTTCTCTTCCCCTCTCCTAGGGGCGGGATTCACTGTGGGGTGGGGTGGCCTGTCTGGGCTACTTGCACACTGCCAGGCTTGTGATGCTGGGGATCTGGCGTCTTAGCTGGGGTGGGTAGGCAAGGTGCACAGGGGCAGGAGGGGCAGGCTTAGCTTGCTTCTCCTTAGGTGATCCACTTCAGGAGGGGCCCTGTGGCAGCAGGAGGGGTCAGATCTGCTGCCGGAGGTTTGGCTCCGCAGAAGTGCAGAGTTGGGTGTTTGCCCGGAGGGAGCAAGTTCCCTGGCAGGAACTGGTTCTCTTTGGGATTTTGGCTGGGGGATGGGCGGGGGAGATGGCGCTGGCGAGCGCCTTTGTTCCCCACCAAACTGAGCTCTGTCGTCCGGGGGCTCAGCGGCTCTCCTTCCCTTTGTCCTCCAGCCTTCCCGCTTTCTGAGCAGAGCTGTTAACTTATGACCTCCCAGAGGCTAAGTCGAGCTTGCTGTGGGAACACAGTCAGTCAGGCCCCTCCGCTTTTTGCAAGCCAGACTCGGGGGCTCTGCTTGGCCGGCAAGCCGCCCCTCCGCCCCGGCTCCCTCCCGCCAGTCCGTGGAGCGCGCACCGCCTCGCTGCCGCCCTTCCTACCCTCTTCCGTGGGCCTCTCGTCTGTGCTTGGCTCTGGCGACTCCATTCTGCTAATCCTCTGGTGGTTTTCTGGGTTATTTAGGCAGGTGTAGGTGGAATCTAAGTGATCAGCAGGATGCGCGGTGAGCCCAGCGTCCTCCTATGCCGCCATCTTCCCTCTCTCTCCTCTAGACTATTTTTAACATATGGTACAGCTAGTGCTTTTCTTAGCCTTCTTTGCACAGTTTTTCATATGTTTTTCTTTCAGAACCTTCATTATCACCTTGCTTATGTCCATAAAGAAAAAAAAATAGTGGCTCTTTATGGTTTACTCCCCAGTTTAAGGAAAACTTATCTTTCTATGATGTTATGTTGATGCTTTCTATTTGTTTCCTTTTCTGGACTATCTTTATTGGGGTAAGATACAGTAATATATTTCATAAAAATAAGTTGAAATTCTCATGCTCTGGAACATTATATGTAGCATTTGGATTCCATGAATGTTTGATAAAATTCCCCTGGAAGTCATCCAGATGTGGTAAATCTGTTTACAGGCTATTTCCTTAATAACTTTCTCTATTTCTTGTAGGGTAATCAGTCTTATTATCATTTTTAAAAAAATGTTTATTGGGATAAATCATACTTACCTGTTTTACTAAGAAAATTATATTTTTCATGAAGGTTTTTAAATGTCTATACGTGGAGATCTGGTAGTTATTTTTATAATTTTAAAAAATATATTCTTTTTGTATTATATCTCCTTTATAATTTCTTATTCTAGCCTTATTTATATTTTCTTAATTGACTTTGCTAGTGCCTAGCCTAATTTGAATAGTTTTCTAAAATATGAGATTTTGAGGGACGACTGGGTGGCCCAGTCTGTTAAGTGGCTAACCCTTGATTTCTGCTCAGGTCATTGAACCCTGCATCAGGATCCATTCTGATAGTGCAGAGCCTGCCTGGAATTCTCTTTTTTCCTCTTTCTCTGCTCCTCTCTGATTCCTGCTCGCTCACATGCATGCTCTCTCTAAATAAATAAAATAAATAAATTTAAAAATCCTTTCAAAATGAGATTTTTTTACTTTACTATTTTTCTTTTCTCCACCCCATTAATTTCTGCCATTCTGCCACATTTTTATTACTTTCTATATTGTTCTCTTTTGGGTTTACTTTAGAGTTTTCTAGAAGTTTGAGTTGCGAATTTAGTTAATTTTGATTCCTTAATTTTTTATGATAAAAGAAGTTTAAGACATAGATTTTCCACTGGTATAGCTTCTATATATCCAAAACATCTTTATATATAGTGGTTTTATCATTTTAGAAATTTGTAGTTTGGGTTTTTATTTCAAATTTCACAAACACATTAAATTTCCATCTCGAACTTTTTCAATGATTTTGTCATCAGTGTTGTATTCTTTTCTGATCAGGATAATTTCCTTTGCAATATTTCTACTTTATTAAATTATTGATGCTTTCCTTGTAACCTTATCAATTTTGTTGATGACCCATGCATACTAGATTCAGACACAAATGTGTTTTCTCTAATCAGGGTGTGAGATAGAGCCATAAAATCAGTCATATTTATTTAGATTCTCTCTCTTTTTATCTTTTTTCCACTTGATAAGTGTTGTATTGAGAGAATTATGTTAGTCTTCTATTTTTAACTGCACTTCTGTCTGTATTTCCTTCCAATTTCTACAGTTTATGCTTTATCAAAGTGATTTCTTCGTTGTTTTATGTGTACATATTTATAACGTATCACCATGGTGATATGAATGTTTGTATTAAACAACAACTTTTAATGTCTTTTGGGTTGAACTTTCCTTTGTATTAGAATATAAACCCTTGCTTATTATTTCCACCATGCTGAACTCACTTTTAGATGTGTTTATTGTGTCGAGTATGGAGTGGCTAATTCTCTCTGAGACAAAATCAAAATCATATTTATTAAGTGAAGCCTTGAGTTTCCTGAAAATTCTTCATTGTGTTTTGATCTTTATGATGATTTTTAGAAATTTGATGCTAGTCTAATACTCTCATAAGTTATTTGATCTTTTTACCATGGAGCCTCCAAGGAGTTTTTTAAATCTTTAAATTCTAGTAATATACTGTGTTATGCTTTAGAGTTGACTATTCTGGGACAGTTGTCTCAAAAGCTGGGTGAACATTTTACATAAATAAATTCAGATTTTCTTTTACTTCTGGAATTTTTTTTGGTTGTCGTGTTAAATATTTGTTCTGTTCCATTGTTTAGAGCTCCTTCTTCATTGAATTCAATTGTACATACACTGAATCTTTTTTGCCTGCTTTCTTTTTAAACGATTTTTGTGTCATAATATTTATCTCCTTTCTTTGCCTCATTTCATTCATGTAATTGTTTTCTTATTTTTCTTCAGTTACCCTTTTTAAGCTTTTTTTGAATCTGTTCTTCGTTAATCACATAGTCCTTTGCATTTGGGTTTTTAATATTCTTTTTTCTCATAGGACCTAATTTCCTGTTCTTTTAAATGTTTTCTTTTACTGCTTAATTTCCAAGGAGCTTCTCCCTTTTAAAAATATTTTTTTTCCAGGGCACCTGGGTGGCTCAGTATGCTGAGCATCCAACTGTGGCTCAGGTCATGATCGCACAGTTCATAGGTTCGAGCCCCACGTCGGGCTCTGTGCTGACAAAGATCGTTTTTTTGAGACAGTCTCTTTGTTCTTCATAAAGGTTTGTTCTAGAGCTTAATAAATAGCTTTATTAAAATTGGTGTTTATTTTACTATCAACAGGCAATTTAAATTTCTATTGTTCACTATTTTCCAGTTAGGTTGAAAGCATAAGATTCATATGGATTTAGCTCTTCTTGTTGCTCTTAATTTTTAGAGAATATGTTGGGCTATTTCAATTTAAGTAACTCCTATTATCCAAGTTACCCAGGAGAAAAACAAAGTTCAAAGTTACCCAGAATTTATATCTGCCTTATTGATAACATTATCATTATTTAAAAATGTGTTTAATATATATTTAATTAAATTATATACACACACATA
>NW_024419970.1:0-1081 GCF_014898765.1 Herpailurus yagouaroundi | reverse complement strand
AAACACTGTGGCATAATAACAGGTGTGAAGGTATTTTTGGGGGTTAGTGATTTCACGTGTTCCGAGTAGTACCTAGGGGGGCAATTGAGGGAAGTTGCTGGATGATATGGATGTTCTCCTCTGAATTGTGTGAGGAAACTTTACATTGTTTGCGACTGCCTCTGCACCAAGTTCCAATGCCACCAACAGGGCCCAATGATTCGCTTTCTTCCACATTGTACCCGACGCTTGTGCTTTCTTGTCTTTTTGATAAGACCATTCAGACAGGTTTCAGGTGATATCTCTTTGGCTTTGGACTTTCATTTCCCTAATGTGGAGTGACATGGAACTTCTCTTCATGTATGTGGTGGCCATCTGTATGTCTTCATTGGAAGAATGCCTCTTCAGGACTCTGCCAGGTCCGTCATTGCTCTTTGGTTTTGCATTGTTGCGCTGTAGGAGATCTTGATTTCTTTTGTGTTTTAACCCTTGACCACGTATGTAGTTTGCAAGTATTTTCTCCCATTCACTATGTTGCCTTCTCCTCCTGTGGAAGATATTGTTGCTGTGCAGAACTTGTTTTTTTAGTTTCATGTAGTCCCACTCGTTTAGTTTTCCTTTGTGGCTTTGGCCTCTGGTGTCAAATCCCAAAACTCAAGTCAAGACTGAGATCCAAACATTGTCGTGGGTTTGGCATTTGGCTTTGTCCAGCAAAGCCAAGGACAGCAGAAAGGATTGCTTCAGACTCCACGCAAGTCAAGAGAGGTGAGAGGGAGTTTACGGGACGTCTCCGCGAGCTGCTCTCAGGCTCCCGTAGTCATGAAGCCTACAAACGATGTGCAACACGTCAGCGGGCCACATGCTAGAAAGAACGTATTGAAGACATGGTGCGAACCACATCGAGACAGGATAAAATATTCCACGCGACAACACGGTCCAAGGACTTGGTGAGCCCATGCGGAACCCAACCCCTAGATACACACGCACTAGATCAGCCAAGTCTCGCCTGCCCCCCAGATACACACCAACTAGGTAAGTGAGCTGCTGCTGGCTGTTTGCAGGAAGGCCAGAGAGCAGTGATCTGCTCTGCCAAGCGTTCCCT
>NW_024419969.1:609978-639498 GCF_014898765.1 Herpailurus yagouaroundi | reverse complement strand
GTGTGTGTGTGTGTGTGTGTGTGTGTGTGTGTGTGTGTGTGTGTGTATCAATAACTTCCTGCAGGATCACTTCATCTTGGATATAGAGATCTTTCTCACTGTTTTATGGCTGCATGGTATTCCATTGTGTGGATTTACCCTAGTTTATTCAGCCAGCTAGGTAACTCTGCATATATGCATATCTGTATTATAACTTTGTGCATACATACTTTTGTAGTTTTGCCAGCGTGTGTTTAAGTTAGGTTCCTAGGATGATTGCAGTTCTCCAAGGGGTGATACAATTCACATTCCCATGAGAAATCTGTGAGAATGCCTTATTCTTCACAGCTTTGTCAACAACAACAACAACAACAACAAAAACACCACAAATTTTTTGAATTTATCTTTGGTGTCATAGGTGAGAAATGGTATGTCTATATTATTTCCAATGTATATTTTTCTTGTTAGTAAGGGTGAATATTTTTCCAAATGTTTTAAGGCGTTTTTTTCATTTCTTTGGTGATATGTCTTTTATCTGTATCTGTGTAACACATTAGCCTACAACTTAGTGGCTCAAAGCACGTTTTAATTTGATTTATTTTACTTATGATCTTACAACTTCTGTAGATCAGTAGTTTGACAACAGCTTAGCTAGATCCTCTCCTTCATGGTCTCTCACCAAATGCCAGTCAGGCCTTGCACTCATTTGAAGGCTCAGTGGGGAATCCACCTTATAGCTTACTTACATTGTTGTAATGTAAGTACATTTCATCTCATCAGCTCCTCATTAGCTATGGGCTACGGTCTTCAGTTCCTTCCCAGATGGCCCTCTCAGTAGAGCTTCTCAAAACATGGCAGCTGCCTTTGTCAGAGCAGGTAATTGAGAGAGGAAGAGAGAATGCCAGTAGGATGGAAGTCATGATTGTTGTTTGTTTTTTTGTTTGATTGTTTGTGGCTATGTTTGTATAACCTAATCATAGAATCACATGCTATCACTGTTGTCATTTCCTATTCATTAGAAGCAAGTGCTAGCTCCAGCTCACACTGCAGGGGAGAAGGTGAGTACATGAATATGGGAAAGGAGGGGATCATTGGAGTCCATGTCACAAAATGCCTACCACTAACCTGCTCATATTCCTGACCCGTTCTTGTCCTGAGTTGTTGATATTCTTGATGTTTAGGAGAAAGTAATATAGTAAGTGTATTTGCCCTTTGCCTTTTGAGCCTTCACTTACAAATATTATTCTTAACTTGGCGTTTACTTGGGAACTTTGCTTATTGCATTTTGTCATATGAATGCTTTTGGTAGAGTTTATATTGTCAAATTTATCAATCTTTTATTGCTTGTGGTATTTGAGTCATGATATATATTTCTCTATTCCCATGCTCTAAAGGCACTTTTTAAGTTTTTCTTCATTTTTTATGTTAACATTTCATTTTTATTGTATTCGTTTGGAGTTTATCCTGATGTGTAGTGCAAGATATTAGGCCAGTTTTACCTCTTTAAAATGACTCTCCTTTGGTGCCATATCACCTAATAAAGAAGACAAAATACAAACAAACAAACAAACAGACAAAAACAAGTATCTTTTCTACACTGATTTGGATGCTGTCTTATTTTCATAAACTAAATTCCATAGATATTGGGTCCATGTATGGACAGTCTATTGGAATCCTTTAGGGCATCAGTGTATGACGTGCCAATAATGTACTTTTTTTTAATTTTAAAGCCCTAATTAAATAAAATGCTATTGCAAGTAGTATGCTTATTCTCTCCCCATTCTTAGGATTTCTTAATTATTCCCACATATCTTTAATTTTTAATGTTTATACATTTTTGAGAGACAGAGACACATCATGAGTAGGGGAGTGGCAGAGAGAGAGGGAGACTCACAATCCGAAGCAGGCTCCATGTTCCAAAATGTCAGCACAGAGCCTGATGCGGGGCTCAAACCCAGGAACTGTGAGATCATGATACAAGCCAAAATCAGTCTATTAACTGACTGAGCCACCCAGGCACCCCTTTCCCTCTTATCTTTACATATGAATTTTATACTCAACTTGTGTTACTCCAGACTGAGAAAAAACCATGATTTTTTTAAATTAAGATCCTGCTACGTTTGTAAGTCAACTGAAGGATAATTTACATATTTATAACATGAGTCTCCTTATTCAAGAACGTGGTATGTCTTTTCCTCTCTCCAGTTTCCTCTCTCAAGACTTTGTTTGAAAGTCTTATTTATTTTAAGATAGCATGAGCAGTGGAGGGCAGAGAGAAGAGGAGAGAAATAATCTCAAGCAGGCTCTGCACTGTCAGTATGGAACCTGATGTGGGGCTTGTACTCATGAGCCATGAGTTGAAAACAATGGCTGGATTTTTAAACTACTGAGTCACACATAACCCATGTTTACTTATTTTTTACTTTAGTGAGAGAGAGCATGAACGAAGGAGAGGGACAAAGAGAGACAGAACCTCAATCAGGCTTCACACCCAGTGCAGAGCTCTGATGCATAGCTTGATTCCAGGATGCTGGGATCTTGATCCAGGATCAAGAGTTGGGCACTTAACTAACTGAGCCACCAGACATCCATCTACTTTGTTTCTTGAGGATTGTTTAAGATAGTCTTTTCCCCCCACTGAGTTGTTTCCAGAATGAGGCAATTATGGAGAAAGGTACTATACACACTTGCATTTGGATTTATGAACAAATGTACTTTTATTTCTTTTAGTAGATATCTTAGAGTAGGACTTGGAGTAGGGACATATGCTAAGTCTCACTCATTCTTAGACGTTCAGTTCATATTTACTTTTTCTAGCCAGCACTTATATTTGTGTGTGTGTGGTTTGGGGGCGGGAAATATCTCGTCTCTTTTGGTAATATCAATACAACAGTTAATATACTTATTTTTAAGTTGTATTAGGAGTATAGGTCTTGTTTATACAAATTTAAATATATTCTTCCAGAACTCTCCCCAATAGGTATGACCTTTGTGGACTTCTTCTCCCAAACTCTATAGGTGGCCTAGGCAGCTTCAGCTCCCAGGGTAACTTCTAATCCCTTCTATTGGATTGCATTCCAGAATCATGCTTAAGACAGTCCTTCACCCACTGATGAATTCTTTCACCAAAAATTCATTGGATATCTTTCACATGCAAAGTGCCACCAAAACATTTAACCAAGAGCCTTGGTGATACCGAGTATATAAGACTTCTACGTTCTACTTGTGCTGCTTGGTTGCTAATCGGATTCACACTCTTCAGATGTTTAAATGACCTCAATTAAACTAAATAAATGACTAAAAAATAAGGTTTTAATAGGTTAAACGTTAAAATTAAGGTGACGTACTCATTTTAGTCTAAAGCGACAGTCTATGGCCCACGCAACATTCACAGAAGAGAAATCAGAGGGCTAACATGGAATGTCCTTCTTGCCAAAGAATAGTTAAGTCTTTGACAGCATAGTGTTTGAAAATTTTTCCCCATGGTAACATAAGTCTATCAGCTGTTTAAATATATTTTCCAAAAACACTGCCTGTAGACCCAAGCGGCTGAGTGCTCTGGTAGAATGTTAAACAGGCACTTTGCCTTTAGGCTTTGTATTATGGCTCTGGGCAACAAATTCTTCCTCTTGATGCAGATTTTGGAAGAAAAACAAAAACATTTTTTAATGTTTAGGAGAGAGAGAGAGAAAGAGAGAGACAGAGACAGAGAGAGACAGAGAGAAACAGAGTTCAAGCTGAGGAGGGGCAGAGAGAGAGAGAGAAAGACACAGAATCTGAAGTAGGCTCCAGGCCCTGAGATGTCACAGAGCCTGGCGTGGGGCTCAAGCTCACAAACCACAAGGTCATGACCTGAGCAAAAGCCTTACTTATGCTTAACCAACTGAGCCACGCAGTCACCCCTGAGATTTTGTAAAATTCTAATAGCATTCTAATATTTTTCTGCTGACCATTACTTACATGACACCCTGAGCTCTCAAGTAGTGGGCAATGGGAGAAAATCACATCCTTTTCCTTTAGTTGAAGAGTTCCTGGCTCCCTTCCCACGTCTTTGGAAAGACATGATGGCACGTCTGAGTCCCATTCAGACTTTCAGCGTGGCCTAGGCCTGAGCCCCACATATTCTCCAGGAAACCGTAATGGCTTGTACAGCGGCTTCTGGGTAAATATCACGTTTCCTCCAACGAAACCTTCCACTGCAATAAGTCTAATTAAGGCCAACTTCACAGATAGGGGCTTCTAACGCGGATTTGTGTAAATTAGGAGGATCAATGCCACAGGTTACTTGGAAAATGTAAGGTTGTAGAAGACATGCTTATGAGAAAAGCCTGCCTCAACCCACTTCTCTCACAGGAGACGGTGACCACCAACAGATTGACACACCTGCCACCTGTTGGTCACAGGGGAGTGGCTGAATCGCCTTTGGTGGGTGTTTGGTGGGTGTTTGAAGCCCTTTGGCCTGCAGTCTCAAGAGAGAACAACCCAATGGATCATAAGGACTTTAGATACATAAAGCAAGGGGATCGCCATGGCTGGGTTTGCCTTGGGGGAGATGGGTAAAAGAAGAAAAGGAAAAAAATGAGTTTCAAGACCTCCTAAATTACCTCTTGGAACGATTATTTTTTACAAGAATAAGCAAAAAGAATATATCCTGTGTATTAGACATGAGAATGTATCTAGCACTGACTTAGGTACCAGAGGATGCTATGAGGGCTGGGGGCATTTCTTACATTCTTTCTCCCTCATAGATATCCTTCCAAGGTAATCAGGAGCAAGAGGGATTCCATATGGCACTTGGGCTGGAGACGAAATCGAAAGTGCCACAATATTTGTTGTTGAGACTGGGAAATAGGGAGCCACATAAGAGTGACAGCACTTCCTGACCAAGGCAGGGAAGGTAGCACAGGCTAATGCTGGCAACTCCTCATCCTCTCCAGTAGTCCCAGCTCAGGTTCTGAGGAAACACCAGGAGGTGACAGTTATCATAATGCCCAGTGACTTGATGTTTCATGGTTCATGAATTACTTTTACCTTTCTCTTTCTGGTAGCCCTGGAGAATGTGCTTGATTGCCTAAGCACCGGGAAGCACAGAGTTCCTGTGGCACAGAAAGGATGTGGGGCAGGTGGCTCCCCTCCTCCACATGAGGGATCAAAATATAGAGATTCTAAGTGGCTTGTCACTGGTCAGAGGATGAGCTGGGATGACATCTGAGGTCTTTTGACGGTCCTCCAACATAGGAGTCGACACCATAATAGAATTATCTGCTGGGGAGTTATTTTTATTCTCCAAAAGCTATTATTCACATGACTGAGTGTGCTATCAGAGACTCCATACCCCAACTCAATGTCCTCTGCATATTTCTCTAGGATATATGCTTTTTCTCTACAAGAATGACACAAGTCTTGTGGAGAATAGAAGTTTCCGTCCACCTGTCTTTCCTGGCTTTCTCCTCTTCTAAAAGACTCCCCCCAAACAGGGGAGCAGCAAATAGGGTGTGGGTTGTCTGTGAAGTGTTAAAAGTCGTCTAGATTCCTGACTTGCCACATGTCTTTAGAAAACTAACTCTACAGGCAGGGGCAGCTAGCTGATTCAGTTGGTTGAGCATCTGACTTTGTCTCAGTTCAGGATCTCACGGTTCGTGAGTTTGAGTCCTGCATCAGGCCTGTTGCTGTCAGCACAGACCCTGCTTTGGATCCTCTACCACTCACTCTCTACACGTCCACAGCTCACACTAGCTCCCTCTCTCTCCCTCTCTCTCTCTCTCTCTCTCTCAAAAAAAAAAAATCTAATTCTACAAAACACAGATTTCCTAACTGCTGCTTGAGCAAATGAGTTGACTTATAAAGAAATTATAAAGGAAATTATTTTTAAAATATTAATAAACTCCTCCCCATAATAGCCCCAAACTGGAGACAACCCAGATATTCGTCTACAGAAGAATGGGTACACAAATTGGATATGGCCAAACAGCGGAATACTATGCAACAACAAAAATGAACAAAGTGATGATGCATTCGACAGCACAGGTGAATCTCACCAACAGTAGGCCAAACAAAAGAAAGCTGTCAGCAAAGATACGTTCCGTTCCGTGTGTTTCCATATATGTGAAGTTTAAGAATACGCAAACAGGGGCACTTGGGTGGCTCAGTCCGTTAAGCGTTCAACTTGAGCTCAGCTCATGATATCATGGTTGGTGGGTTGGAGGCCCACACTGGGCTCTGTGCTGACGACTCAGAGCCTGCAACCTGCTTTGGATTCTGTGTCTCCCTCTCTCTCTGACACCCCCCTGCTCACGCTCTGTGTGTCTCTCTCTCAAAAATAAATATACATTAAAAATTTAAAAATAATATGCAAACACATTTATGGTAAAGGAAACTAGATTAGTTGTTTACACATGGGTGGTGGGGGGGCAGGCCTACGTGGCTATTGACTAGCAAGAGTCAAGAAAGTGGTTTGGGGGACTGGAATATTCTTTTCCTTTAAATGGGAGTTACTGTGGAAAACAGGTAAATCTTCCCTGAGCTGAACATTTAAGGTGAGTATTTTTTACTCTTTGTAAATTACACCGCAGCTAAAGTATGAAACACAAAGAAATAAAAAATGATAGTGTAAGTTTCTCTGCACTCTCCCTATTTGCTATAAACCTTTCTACCCTTGTGTCTCCTCTCTGCACAGTTCTGGCTCTGGTTCACTTTAACATCATGCGTACTGTGTGAGTTTTTATAATTTTGATCGTAGCCTTAGATTAAAATTATATAAGTTTACAACTGTAAGCATAGCTGGCAACAAAAGGGGGGGGGGAGAATAGAACTGATCTTTCCAACCGAAACAAAACAGAAAGAGGCCACATATGAGACTTACGTCAATATCTATCCATGCATCCCTGTCCACGGAAGCTTAAGGAAGGTGCGTTCCTGTTGGCCCTAACTTTGGCTCCCGTCATGACACATCTTTCTTCCAACTCAATATGGACCTTCTTATAGTTTTCCGACTTAAGACTCGATGAAGTACAGTGGTTATTTGATGTAGGTCCTCCAAAAAGATTTGTCACCTCTCCAAGGGGTGTTTCACTGCTCTGGTGCTTTATAGCATCTCTTGGAATGTACCTGCCACTCATAATTCACAGATCCACACTTGTAGTCATGGAAAAATAAGGACATTTGCTTGTTTGGTAAATCACCTGTAGGCCCAATGTGGGGCTGGAACTCACAACCCTAGATCAAGAGCAAGCCAGGCACCCCAAGAATAATTTGCCTTATTTCCCTTACAGTTTGGCACCTACTACTACTGTGTGTGTCCTTAGAAAGGCTTTTTTTTTTCCACAGTAGGGAAACTACTGTGCTTTCTCTTTTTCCCTGGTCAAGGAGAGCCTTGAGACATCTTGGGGGTCATTTTAGTTGAATCATTTCATCTTGTCTGTGAAGAACTTACATGTCATTCACTGGATGGTCCAACAAAGAAAGTAAGTCCAGGCCCCTGTTGTTTTGACATAACCCAGCATCTTCACATTTTTACCGTGGCCTACTAGTCTCTATGCTGTCGGCTTTGAAAACTGAATTTATTTGAGTATCACTTTGATTATGAACGAAAACTCACAATATGGGGTAATGGCATCCCCACCATCAGACCTGTCTTTCCATGCCACAGTGATATGACTGTGTGTTTGTGGGAAAGCAAACTTGTAAACGTTACTGCTTGTAACTTAGAAATGCAGGGACGGTGTTGCCAAACCACAGGGTGTCATTTCTTCGAAAGATTGAACACAACTTTTTTTTTTTTATTATAAAATACCTGCTTTTTGTGACACTTTTTTATGGTAATAAAATATCTATCCAAAGAATTTTTCATTTAACCATTTTGAAGCGTTCTGCAGCATTGGCGACATTCACATTGTTGTGCAACCCTCACAACCATCCATCTCCAGAATTTTTTCATGTTCCAAAACAAACTCGGTACCCATTGAACACTAAGTCCCCTTCCCATCCCCTATTGAACTCTGCACTGCCAGCACACAGCTCAACCTGGGGCTTGAACTCACAAACTGTAAGATCATGTATGACCTGAGATGAATCCAGAGTCAGACGCTTAATGGATTGAGCTATCTAGGCACCTGTATTTTTTATTCTCTTGGGATGTGAATAAATGCCATCTGGTATCAGGAGAGCCATGAATAACTCTGTCAATACCAAGAGCTCTAGAGTCTGGCTTTGCCATTTATGTCTGTGTGAGACCTAGAGTAAGTTACTCAACCTCTCTGAGCTCAAGCCCCTCGTTTCAAAAATGGGGGTCATAACTCTATACCTATCATTGGGCTGCTGTGAGAATTGAAATGTGTTAATGTAAATTATCTGGAATAGGGAATGGCCTTTACAAAATGCAAGCTATGTACAATAAATATTTGGTAAGAGGCAGGGTATGTTGGGCTTTCTTCGGAGCCCCAAACGCTACATTAATTGTAGCTTTTTTTTACTATAGGTCGTTCCTCTCTCCTTGTGGATCTTTTAAGGTTGGCTTGACATTTTCCCCTTCCAGTTTCAAATTTCCTGCTGCTACGAAGAATATTTACCATTCCTTAATCTTCTGCACACTGGAGTCCTTCTACGTGGCATATGGGTAATATGTTAACATAAGATACAGGGAGTGTTTAAAATTTGATCATCAGGAAAAACATGTTCTCATTCCACTGGTTCCACACACAGATGCACCCAAACTTCCTTGAACTGGCATACTTTTCTGCATTTGTCACATTCTTCTTCCTGATTCCTCATGCTGTCAAAACTCCTTGGTCCTATGGACCATTCCCTCAGACCTCTATGGGCAAGGAAATATCATTCCTGGAGAGTGACGTCATCAAACTGGCAGTCAGCTCCAAACTCATTTTTCCAATTTTACTAAAACTGCTGCTTTCATGCCGTGAGGAAGTGCATTCCCCAGAAGATCATGGAACAGAGAGGATACAGTGTTGGGGATATCAGGCTTCATAGCAAGGAGATGTAGTCTGCAGGGTCCTAAAACTCTTCTACATGGGTGGTTGTTTATGTTCTCCACTCTGAGCATTCCATCTGTCTCATTCTTTCTGCTAATCAGCAGAGGGAGAAGCCCTAGGAGTATCATTTTCTGATTATCCTTGCCACAAACTCCAAGGATTAAAACTGAAACAGATGCAAACAGGTTGGTCCACAATCTAGATTTTGCTTTGTAAGAGATATTTGCTTCATGCAAAACACATCAAGCTATTTTTAAGTTGTACCCTTAAAAGAAGCCAATGTCTAAAGGCAGAGTTTTAAGCAAGGGATGGATTAAAAAAAAGTAAATAGGCATGAATTTTTTTTTTTAATTTTTTTTCCCAACGTTTATTTATTTTTGGGACAGAGAGAGACAGAGCATGAACGGGGGAGGGGCAGAGAGAGAGGGAGACACAGAATCGGAAACAGGCTCCAGGCTCTGAGCCGTCAGCCCAGAGCCTGACGCGGGGCTCGAACTCACGGACCGCGAGATCGTGACCTGGCTGAAGTCGGACGCTTAACCGACTGCGCCACCCAGGCGCCCCAGGCATGAATTTTTTTTTAAGTAGTCTCTGTGCCCAGTGGAGGAGCCATGTGGGGCTTCATCTCATGACCCTGAGATCAAGACCTAAGCTGAGATCACAAGGCCGACAACTGACTCTGCCACTCAGGCACTCTTAGCATGATTTGTTGTGTGCAACATGTTACAGATCATCAAGGTTATGTTTATTCTGTTTTCCATTTAAAACTATGCACCATACAGATTATTGAAAATAATGAAAATAAGAATGAAATTCTCTACTTCTGTCAGTTGATCAGGGTTCCTCTTTTTGTGTGCATCCTTCTAAACTTTCAAAAATGTATGTACATATCTATACTTGTAGATATATAAAGAAAGTTGTGTGTTTTCTTTTGACACAGATTGTCATGCCATATGTATTATTTTTCATTTTGCTTTCCCAGGGAGGTTTCTTCAGGTCATTTACATGGATTCACTCATTCTTAGTAATGGCCGTGTAATATTTCACCATAATCCTTGATGTACTATAATTTAGTTAATGATTCCTCTATTAGTAGACATTTACTTAATTCCAATTTTCCTCCCTGATAAACGGTGCTGAAAAAAAAAGCACATCTCTCTATGTATATTTTTGCAAACTCTTAGCAATAACTTGGCAAAAGTCCTGGAATTGGAGTTGCTAGACAAGAGATATTGAACAGTTTGGTGGTTGAGAGATATGTCACACTGTGTTCCAAGAATGGCATGTAAATTTATACCATCACCGTGGTCGTTTTATCCTTACATAAAACATTTAGAACAATTGAAATAAATAAATAAATAATTGAAATAAAAAAATAGAATAATTGAAAGCGAATACATATATAAGACTATTAAATATGACTCTTAGACCAGAAGGACAAGACATAAATATTGAGCACTTTCAGAACTGTGACTCATTCATTCTGTTTCTTTTTTCTCTTTGGTGTGCTCCTGGTTTGATTTCATGATGCCTCTACCCTGTCATCAGTCAACGGGAATTGAATCACCTGTACCTCAAACTGACGGGCCTGTTTTTCAGTTATCTGGCCTGGGCTTTGGGCATCAGTCTAGCCAACAGCAGATCCTGGCGCCTGTGGGAGTGTAACAGCAACATTGTTTCCATTGTGTACATTGGACTTTGGGAAGCTTTCTACTTTCAAAAATTTAGCATCTCTGGTGCAATTGTTGAGTGGCCTATGTATGGCAGGATCAATGGAAGCTGGGTCATTTCAGATGAAATCTGGTATGGGCAGGGCCTGATATTGTTGGCAAATTCTTTGAATTCCATAGTCCTGATTTTTGGTTCAGTGTCACTTGTGGTCTGCTGGATCCATGCCCCATACCCAGATTTCCTTCGATTGTGTTACAACATCTCTGCCTTCTTTCTCATCTGTAGTTGTAGTTGTACTATGATTACAGTGAGCTGAAATTTTGCTGTGGATTTTTATGGCCAAACCATCCTTGATTTCCCACTTAGTTTTCCCATTGGAAAAGAAATGCTGATAAGGAAATGCTTCTTCTATGTATTCCCACTAGGAATCACAGCTACCTTGCTCTTGCTAATAAGTGCCACAATGTTCTTCTGTGAAACATTTTCCATAAAACAGTGGAGTAAAATGAAACCCGTGACTGTGGGCAATTGTCTCAAACAAAAGATCTGAATGAAAGCCCTACTGTTTGGAATGGCTGCCAATAATTCTCTTGAAGAAATGTCCTACACATACATCATATTGTAATCACCTAAAATAAAACAGATTTGGTTTTTAGGGTGTGTCTGAAGCTTTTATTCTCCTTTGCTACTTTTTTCTGCAAACATCTTCCTTTCTTTAAGAATTTCAGTTCCTAAAATGTGTAGGTAAACATGTTGTGTGCATACACTATCAAAAATTAAAGGCAGGAAAAAAATACTTGGATTCTGCAAGCACACAGGTGCAAGCATCAATACATACAACCAACTCTAACTTGAAGTAGAGGTTTTACATACGCTCATACAGAAAAAATACACACAGAAATATAGTCATGTTAAGAGCCTAGAGATCTTTAAGGCATTATAATTGGTTGGATTAGAACAGGGTTTATCCAGGGGCGCCTAGGTGGCTCAGTCGGTTGAGCTTCCGAGTTCGGCTCAGGTCATGATGTCGCCGTCCATGAGTTCCAGCCCTGCGTCGGACTCCGTGATGACAGCTCGGAGCCTGGAGCCTGTTTCAGATTCTGTGTCTCCTTCTCTCTCTGACCCTCCCCCATTCATGCTCTGTCTCTCTCTGTCTCAAAAATAAATAAACTTAAAAAAAAATTTTTTTTAACAAAAAAAGAAAAAGAACAGGGTTTCTCCAAGTCAGCACAATTGACATTTTGGGCTAGGTTTGTTGGGGGTGAGGGACTATGTTGTACACTGTAGGATGTTTATCAGCATCTGTTGCCTCTACCCACTAAGTGTGAGGGGTCCTTCCTCCCCACTTCTGTTGGGATAAAAAAAATCTCCAGACATTTCCCAATATCCTCAGGAGCAAAATTGCTCCCCATTGAGAACCTCGGGGTTACAGGTAGCCAAAGACCCTGGCTAAAGAAGGCTATGGCACGTTAGGAGGATTTTGAGGAAAGCTATTGAATATAATTGTATTGGCTCAGTGCATGATAGCATCCTGGGTCTTTGACTACCTTTAACTCAAGGATCTGCTGGGGGTGATTTTGTGCCTTCCACCATGGAACATTTGGCAATATCAAAAAATATAATTTTGGGGGCGCCTGGGTGGCGCAGTCGGTTAAGCGTCCGGCTTCAGCCAGGTCACGATCTCGCGGTCCGTGAGTTCGAGTCCCGCGTCAGGCTCTGGGCTGATGGCTCAGAGCCTGGAGCCTGTTTCCGATTCTATGTTTCCCTCTCTCTGCCCCTCCCCTGTTCATGCTCTGTCTCTCTCTGTCCCAAAAATAAATAAACGTTGGAAAAAAATTTAAAAAAAAAAATATATATATATATATAATTTTGAAGTATAAAACTCTATAGTAGTCTTAGGTAGCCTAGCTAGATAGGGGGTAAATCTAAAGAAATTGCCTGAAACACAGCCTGGAAGATGAAGAAATTCACAACATGGAACAGCACTTACAAGACCTTGAAAACAGAGTGAGAAGGCTCTGTGTATGTCTCCAGGCATTTTAGTGCAATACACACTGTGAAAAAGTTGACATTTAAAGTGACACTGAAATTTTTCCAGAATTAATGAAATAGCTGAATCCTCAGGTTGAGAAGGTACACTGAGTATGGAGTAGGATATATAAAAAGAGATTCACACCTCCTCTAGTGAAAATGCAGAGACTTCAGATACAAGGAGAAATTCTTAAATGACACTAGAGAGAAAACAGAAATTAAATGATAAAAGATTTACAATTAGACCAACAAATGCAATACTTCTCAACAAAGAGCAAAACAGTAAAATATTACCTTCAAAGTGCTGATAGAAAATAATGGTCAGTTGGTAATTCTATGTCTACTAACCCCTCACTAGAGAATAAGGACAAAACAAAGACTTTTTTTTTTAACTTTTTTAATGTTTATTTATTTTTGAGACAAGGAGAGACAGAGCATGAATGGGGGAGGGTCAGAGAGAGAGGGAGACACAGAATCTGAAATAGGCTCCAAGCTCTGAGCTGTCAGCACAGAGCCCGACGCTGGGCTCGAACTCATGGACAGGGAGATCATGACCTGAGCTGAAGTCGGATGCTTAACTGACTAAGCCACCCAGGCGCCCCCAAAGACATTTTTAGATAAAGAACTTACAAAACGGGCCCTTTGTGAAAAAAATAATTGAGCCCAGAATGAAGGAGTTGAATCAAGAAGCAATCATAAACAAAGAAATTGGTAAACATACGGGCATATCTAAATTAGAACTTATTGTAATTTTTAAATGTCAATATTATGGAGTTCACAGATAGCATGTAAAACAAAGGAGGAATAATTAGAACATATGTTTTTAATTGTTTGTTTATTCTGAGTCATTAATTAACTTGAGATTTTAAGTGAGTATATATGAGTATACAAGGACTGGAAAGGAGGAAACAAAATTGTGATTTTTCCAAGGCAACATGGTTATATAGAAAATCCAAGACTGAATAATCATGATTTCATTTATATGAACTTTCTAAGATAAGTTAAGATGGCAGAGGAATAGGAGGACCTTAAGCTTGTGTCCACCCTCAAATACAGCTAGGTAAATATCAAATCATCCTGAACACCCAAGAAATCAATTTGGGAACTGGAAAGAACAAAACTGCAAGTTGACAAGTAGAAAAATGTCCACCTCATGGAAGATAGGAGATGTGGAGAGTTGATTTGGGTCAGATAAGAATTGTTGATGCTGTGGATGTAGCCCTGCTTACAGAGATTACAAGTTCTTATAAATAGAAAAGCACAAAATCTGAAATTTTAGAAGTATGCCATCATCAGGGTTGTGCCCAACTATGCTACTGTGGGGAAGGAGGGCAGAGACCCAGAAGCAGACAGCATGTTCTGATGCTCCCTTGTGTCCCACAGGGAGGAAGGGTTCCCATTCTTGCAGTGAATTTGGGAACAGCAGAGAGGCCTCTCTGAAGACAAAAACACTCATGGCTCCAACATGCTGCACTGTTCTTAGGCATAGGAACAGGGACAATGGCTGAGGGCGGCAAGCTTTGGTGCTGGCTTTCTGCTGCACTTTGTTATAAACTCCAAACAACTGTGTGGCTGTGCAATCTCTTTCCTGGGATGAACTGGCAAATGGCAAAAATGTGGTGAGATTCAGTTGTGGTCTTTGGTGTGGGAGTCCATAAAATTTGGAATTTAGAAATCTAGCTGACCCCTGAGATAAAACACAGGGATACTATGTTGCTTGGCAGGCAAATGACTCAGGCACAGAGTGAGGGTAGAGATCTGACGGAAGTCAGGTACACAGGAGGGTGATTGTTTGCTCTTCTTAGAAGGCTCCCTGAAGAGTGGTGGGAGCAAAGTCTCCATTCCAGGGATGAGAGAGCAGGGAGATGCCATTTCCTGTCCCCATCCATCATCAGTGACTGACCTCAGTGAGCTAAACAGTGCCAACATGTGGAGACTAAAGCCGCTTACACCAAAACTCACCCCTGTGCACCTCACAGATGCATCTAAGGCATGAGAATCAGCTAAACATGACCTCCCACCCTGCCCCTGCCCAGAACACCAGCATAAAACCCTCACTCACACCAAGTATACTGATCAAGAAGCTGAATCCTGCAAGAACCTTGAAAGAAAGAGCAGGAATAAGAAGTAATGACCAGGGATTTAATCAATACAGATATAAGATACCTTTACTAGAATTTGAAACAACAATCAGTTGTCAACACTCAGTCAGTTGAGTGTCTGATTCTTGATTTTGGATCAGATAATGATCCTAGGGTCATAGGTCAAACCCCATGTTGGCTCCACACTGAGTATTGAGGCTGCTAAAGATTCATTCCCTCTCTTTCTTCCCCTTCCCCCATTTGTGCATGTTCTCTCTCTAAAATCATCATCACCATCATCATCATCATTATCATCATCATCCCAGAAGTTTTAAAAACAAAACAACAAGCATGACGATATCAGCTAGTCTTGAAAAAAGCACAGAAGACATCAGAGAATCCTTGTTGCAGAGATAAAAGAACTAAAGTCGAGTCAGGCTGAAATTTAAACAGCTGTAACTGAGATGCAAACCTGAATGGATGCCATGGCAATGATGATGGATGAAACAGAGGAATGAATCAGTGATACAGACAATAATATTATGGAAAATAATGAAGCTGAAAAGACGAGAGAAAGAAAGTCATTGAATCATTAATGTAGACTTGTGGAATTCCGTGACTCCTTAAAGAAATAACATTCATATCATCAGAGTCCCAGAAGATGAGAAGAGAGAAAAAAGAGGAGAAGGTTTATTTTATCAAATTATAGCCAAAAACTTCCCTGATCTGGGGAAAGACACTCATAGAAATCCAAGAAGCACAGAGAACTCTCATTAAATTCAACCAAAGCCAGCCATCACCAAGACATATCAGGGTCAAATTCACAAAATATAGACAAGGAAAGAATCCTGAAAACAGCAAGGGGGGGAAAATCCTTAACCCACAAAGGAAGACAGAACATATTCATAGCAAATCTGTCCACAGAAATTTGGCTGGCCTTAAATGAGTTGCAGGATATATTCAACTACTAAATGGGAAAAATATGCTCTATTCAAGAATAGAAGGAGAGATAAGAGATAGGTTTCCCTAACGAAAACTAAAGGAATTTGTGACCACTAAACCAGACGTGCAAGAAATATTAAAGGAGACTCTTTGAGTGAGGAAACAAAGACCAAAAGCAACAAAGTCTAGAAAGGATCAAAAAACACCTCCAGAACCACTCATTTTACAGGTAACACAATGGCATTAAAGTCATATCTATAAATAAGCACTCTAACTATAAATGGACTAAATGCTCCAAAAGACATAAAATATCAGAATGGGTTTAAAAACAAGAACTATCCATATTCTGCTTACAAGAGACTCATTTTAGACCTAAACACACCAGCAGATTGAAAATGATGAGATGTAGAACAATTTATAAAGCTAATGCACCTCAAAAGAAATCTAGAGTAGCCATACTTTTATCAGACAAACTAGATTTTAAAACAAAGACTGTAACAAGAAATGGAGAAGGTATTATATCATAATTAAGTGGTCTATCTATCAAGAATATCTAACAATTGTAGGGGCGCCTGGGTGGCGCAGTCAGTTAAGCGTCCGACTTCAGCCAGGTCACAATCTCGCGGTCCGTGAGTTCGAGTCCCGCATCAGGCTCTGGGCTGATGGCTCAGAGCCTGGAGCCTGCTTCCGATTCTGTGTCTCCCTCTCTCTCTGCCCCTCCCCCGTTCATGCTCTGTCTCTCTCTGTCCCAAAAATAAATAAACGTTGAAAAAAAAAAATTAAAAAAAAAGAATATCTAACAATTGTAAATACTTATACCCCCAATTTGAAAGAACCCAAATATGTAAATAAATAATCACAAACATAAAGGAACTCACTGATAATAATACAATAATAGTAGGGGACTTTCACACCCCACTTATAGCAATGGGAAGATCATCTAAGGAGAAAATCAAGGAAACAATGGCTTTGACACATGGACCAGATGGACTCAATAGATATGTTCACAATATTTCTTCCTAAAGTAGGAGAGTACAACTGCTTTTCAAGTGCACATGGAACATTCTCCAAAATAGATCACATCACATCAGCCCTCAACAGATACAGAAAGATCAAGATCATATCATGCATATCTTCAGATCATAACACTATGAAACTTAAAATCAACCACAAGAAAATTTTGCAAAGCTCTCAAATACATGGAGGGTAAAGAACATCCTATTAAAGAATGACTGGGTTAATAAGGAAGTTAAAGAAGAAATTAAAACTTACATGGAAGAAAATGAAAATGAAACAATAACAGTCCAAAACCTCTGGGATGCAGCAAAGGCAGACTTAAGAAGGCAGTACACTGCAATTCAGGTCTATCTCAAGACACAAGAAAGGTACCAAATACATAACCTAAACTACACTTAAACGAAGTAGAAAAGGAGCCACGAATAAAGCCTAAATCCAGCAGAAGGAAAATAATAAAGATTAGAGTAGAAATAAATGACACAGAAACAAAAAAGGCAGTAGAATAGATCAATGAAACTAAAAACTGCTTTTTCAAAGAATAAACAAAATTGCTAACCCCCTAGCCAACAAACTCGGCAAATCTGGAAGAAATGGACAAATTCCTAGAAACATAGAAACTGCCAAAACTGAAACAGGAAGAAATTGAAATTTGAACAGACCCATAACCAGCAAAGAAATTGAATAAGTTATCAAAAATTCTTGACAAACAAAAGTCCTGAGCCAGATGGCTTCCCAGGGAAATTCTACCAGACATTCAAAGAAGAGTTAATCCTTACTCTTCTCAAATTGTTCCAAAAAATTAGAAATGGAAGGAAAACTTCCAAATTAATTATAAGAGGCCAGCATTACACTGATCCAAAAATAGGGAAAGACACTACAAAAAGAAAATTACAGACCAATGTCCATTATGAACATAAATACAAAATCTCAAAATATTAGCAAAAAGAATTTAATGATGCATTAAAATAATTATTTAGCACCAAGTGCAAGAATGGTTCCCTATCTGCAAATCAAACCAGTTATACCACATGAACAAAAGAAAGGCTAAAAATCATATAATAATCTCAATAGCTACAAAAAAACATTTGACAAATTTCAATATCATTATAAAAACTGTCATCAAAGTGGCAAACAGAACATACTTCAGCATATCAAAGGCCATATATGAAAAACCCAGCTCACATCATAATTAATAGAAAATTGGGACATTTTCCCTCTACCACCAGGTAGAAAACAAGAATGTCCACTCTTGCCACTTTTCTTCAACATAGTACTCTTATCGAGGAGGCTAACCTGGATGGTGATGGAAAGCTGGGCTTCATGGACTTTGAGGACATGACTAACAAGGCCCCAACTTCCTCAGCACCTTCCACATGGAGATCTGAGGACAGCGCTGAGGGCACAGTGACCCAGAAGCTGACCATTTTGTTCTGCTGCTGTCTACACAAGAGTGACCTCCAAGCTGCTCAGGAAAGAGGCTGTGGCCTCTGGGGTTACTCCCACCAATATTTCCTTGGACCCTTTCAGCAAAAGATCCTTAACCAGAGAAGAGGGTGTGTGAGGAGCAGGGACCTTCCCAGACCCCAGGACCTCCACAGGCCTTCCATCTGTCCCCCACTTCCCCTCTCCAGCTCCCCAGACCTCCATCCTCTCCCTGTCACAAATAGCCCATTGGGAGGGGAAGGCAGAGACCTCATGAGACAGGGGATACACCCATGGGTCCGAGGACTGGGCAGGCATCCTAATTCACCCAGGGAGAAGTAAAAAATGAAGGAGGACAAAGTTTTATGAGCTATGCAGTCTTTCTCCAAAACCCACAACTGGACTGCACTCCAGTCCATCTGGTCCTCTTCTCCCCCAACTCCCACCATGTGAAACTGTGAGGACAATGGACCAAGGTCTCTGACTCTGTCCCTAGCTCTGAGTCCTGGGCACCACCCCCATCCTCTTCCCTCTCCAAGACCTGGAATTCTCACTGGTGTGTGCTGTCCACACATTTGTGAACTTCTGGCAGTAAAGCACTTTCATGTCCCTGTGGAAAAGAAAGAAAAGGGGAGTGAGGAAAGAGGAGGGAAGAGGAAAAAAGAAAGAACAGAAAATTTACAACCTAAAAATGAAGTAACCACATCTAAAAATGGAATGAATAACTCAACAGCAAAATGGAATAAGTAACTGGAACAGAGTCACTATAAATATAGAAAAAGAGCAATGGAAATTTCCCATCTGAAAAACAGAAAAACAACAACAGCAGCAAAAACAACAACAAAACAGCCTGAAAAGCAATAAACAGAACATTGTGGAGAAAGAAAAAAAAGTTGCAATATTTGTGTCATTAAAATTCTGAAAGCAAGGAGAAAGAGAAAAACTAAAACATTTAGAAAAATACTAAGCGAAAGTAGTCAAGTTTGATGAAAGATATAAATGTACAAACTTAAAAAGCTCAACAATACTTAAAAGCATAAACTCACAGATGTCCATAAAATCACAAACTTCCAGTTTAAATCCAAACTTCCAGTTTCATATCTGACATGTTAGGACTGTGAAAGTTTTGACTCAGACTCTCACATGAAAACAGAACACCTGAACAGGACAAAAATCAATATCTTTTCTTTAGATACCATAAAATTGAGGTATAGGACTAACTTCCATCTCAAATACTGTATATGCATGTTAATATAGAGAATCACAACTGAAATTAATTTATACAGAGCAGAAGCCACTGGAGCAATAAACAATTTGAACACTAATGCCATATTAAAGAATTATTGGAGGCTCAGGGTGAGCTAACTTCAGCGTTAGAAAATCCTGGGGCCTAGACTTTGAGAACTCTAAATCTTTTGGGATTTGTGCCATGAGGAGATCAAACAGATCCTCACAGAGAGGAATAAAGAATAGTTCACTCATGCTTCATACAAGGGGAAGATATACATTGAGAAACTTAAGGGGCACCTGGGTGGCTCATTCAGTTAAGCGTCGACTTCGGCTCAGGTCATGATCTCGCCGTCGGTGAGCCCCGCGTTGGGCCCTGTGCTGACAAATTGGAGCCTGGAGCCTGTTTCGGATTCTGTGTCTCCCTCTCTCTGACCCTCCCCCATTCATGCTCTGTCTCTCTCTGTCTCAAAAATAAATAAACGTTAAAAAAAAATTTTTTTTTGAAGAAACTTAAAAGAGGCGCCTGGGTGGCGCAGTCGGTTAAGCATCCAACTTCAGCCAGGTCACGATCTCGTGGTCCGTGAGTTCGAGCCCCGTGTCAGGCTCTGGGCTGATGGCTCAGAGCCTGGAGCCTGTTTCTGATTCTGTGTCTCCCTCTCTCTCTGCTCCTGCCCCTCCCCCGTTCATGCTCTGTCTCTCTCTGTCCCAAAAATAAAATAAACGTTGAAAAAAAATTAAAAAAAAAAAAAAAGAAACTTAAAAGAATATAAAGAATGTGTGTGTGTGTGTGTATATATATATATATATATATATATATATATATATATATCACAAAATATTTTCTTAGGCCTTCATGAAGTTAAATTAGAACTCAACAAGAGGATAGCAGACAATAACAGACAATTTCCCAACAACTGGGAAATGCCAAAATATTTGGAGATGAAACAACACACTTGTTAGCAGTACATGCATCCATCAAAGATGTCTTGAGAGAAATTAAAAATTATTGAGAATAAGTTAAAAAAACATACTCGGGGGGCACCTGGGTGGCTCAGTCGGTTGAGTGTCTGACTTCGGCTCAGGTCATGATCTCACAGTTTGTGAGTTCGAGTCCCGCGTCAGGGTCTGTGCTGACAGCTCGGAGCCTGGAGCCTGCAGCCTGCTTCAGATTCTGTGTCTCCTTCTCTCTCTCTGGCTCCCCGCCGCCCCCTCAACTTGTGTTCTGTCTCTGTCTCTCAAAAATAAACAAATGTAAAAAAAGAAAAAGAAATAAAAAAAAAATACTCGGGAAAAGTTGTGGTATGCAGTAAAAGCAATGCTTAGAAGAAAATTTATACAGAGAATTAAATATATTGGGTTGAATTGAATACATATGTTATGAATGAGTAAATATCTAACATCAATATCCTGAATTTCACCTATGTTAGACAAAAAAGCACATAAAGCTGAAGTAAACAAGAATAAAAATTTAAAAAGACTAAACAAAATTTAAAACAGTAAAACAATTTTTAAAAGTCAATGATATGTAAAACCAGTTCTTTAAAAATATCAGTAACATTGACAATTTTCTAGTTAGACAAACTAACAACAAAAAGAGAAACAAAATACCACTATCACAAATGAAAATCATCAATACTGATCTCATAGACATTACAATAGTAACGTTATATAAACAACTCTACTCCCACAAAGCTGATAACATGAAATCAATCAATTACATGAAAAACGTGGCCTACCAAAACTTACTGAGAGGAAAACAGATAATAGAATTAGACCTATACGAAGTTAATAACTAAATCAGTAACTTGTAAACAAAAAAAAGTGCCAAGACCAAATGAGTTCATGGACTTCTGCAAAACAGTTCAAGTAGAAATGATACCAATTCTTCACAAATTTCCAGAAAATAAAAACAGAGGTAGCAGTTCCTAATTCCTTCTACAATGCGAGCCTTGTTCTAGTACCAAAACCAAACAGAAATTAGAGGGAAGAAAACTACAGGCCAATATTTCTCATAAAGGGAAATGAAAAAAACAAAAAACCCAAAAAACAAAAAACCAAAAATGCTGAACAAAGAATTTAACAAATTAAATGTAGCAATGTATAAAAAGAAGTATACACCAAGACCAAGTGAAATTTATTCTACTTATGCAGGTTAGTTCAATATTGAAAAATTAACTAATTAATCCATCATAATGACAGCCTACAAAAGAAAAATCATATGATCACATTAACAGATGCAACAAATACATATGAGATATTGATCTAAATAGACAATTAAGAAGCACTGGGATGAGGTGCCTGGGTGGCTCAGTCAGTTGAGCAACCAACTTTGGCTCAGGTCATGATCTTGCGGTTTTAGTTTGATCCCCATGTCAGGCTCTGTGCTGACAGCTCAGAACCTGGAGCCTGCTTCAGATTCTGTGTCTCCCTCTCTCTCTCTGCCCCTTCCCCACTCATGCTCTGTCTCTCTCTGTCTCAGAAATAAACATTAAAAAATTAAAAAGAAAGAAAAAGAAGCACTGGGGTAGCTCAGTCGGTTAAAAGGCCAACTCTGATTTTGACTCAGGTCATGTTCTCTTTGTGTGTGAGTTTGAGCCCCACATAGGCACTGTCCTAACAGCCCAGAGCCTGTTTGGTATTCTGTGTCCCTCTATCTCTCTGTACCTACCCCACTTGTTCTGTATATCTCTCTCAAAAGAAATAAAAATAAAATTTTACAAAAGCAGAGGGGCACGTAGGTGGCTCAGTAGGCTAATCATCGGCTTTGGCTCAGGTCTGTGATTTCAAGCCCTGTACTGAGCTCTGTGCTGACAGCTCAGAGCTTGGAGCCTGCTTTGGATCCTGTGACTCCGGCTCCTCTGCCCCTCCCCCACTCATGGTATGTCTTTCTCTCTCTCAAAAATAAATAAACATTAAAAAAAATTTTTTTTAATATATAATTAGGGGCGCCTGGGTGGCTCAGTCGGTTGAGCGTCTGACTTTGGCTCAGGTCATGATCTCACAGTCTGTGAGTTTGAGCCCCGCATCGGGCTCTGTGCTGATGGCTCAGAGCGTGGAGCCTGCTTCCGATTCTGTGTCTCCCTCTCTCTCTGCCCCTTCCCTGCTCATGCTCTGTCTCTGTCTCAAAAATAAATAAAAACATTAAGAAAAAATATATATATATTTAATACACTGGATTAATAAATATTAACAATTTTTAAAGAGAACTTACAATGTGCATTCCCTAATCATAATGGAATAAAATTAGGGGAAAAACGCAGAAAGATGTTAAAAATTTATCTGTAGACCCTTAAAATTAAAACAAAAATTAAAAATGGGTTAAATAGAAAGTTTGAAGAAAATTAGAAGTGATTTTGAGAGAAAATGAAATGAAATCAATATTTGTGGCACGAATTTAAAGTATTGTTTAAAAAGTTTTATTTTTAAGAAGTCACAACACCCAATGTGGGGCTCAAATTTAAATCCCCAACTCTTGATGCCTGAGTCAGCCAGGCATCCCTAAAGTTTTGTTTATACAACAATTATAGCATTAAATTCATACATTAGAATAGAAGAAAAATTATAAATTATTTAAAACATCCAGAAACCGGGGCGCCTGGGTGGCACAGTCGGTTAAGCGTCCGACTTCAACCAGGTCACGATCTCGCGGTCCGTGAGTTCGAGCCCCGCGTCAGGCTCTGAGCTGATGGCTTGGAGCCTGGAGCCTGTTTCCGTATCTGTGTCTCCCTCTCTCTCTGCCCCTCCCCCGTTCATGCTCTGTCTCTCTCTGTCCCAAAAATAAATAAATGTTGAAAAAAAATTTTTTTTAAAAATTAAATAAATAAAACATCCAGAAACCAGGATTAATAGAGAAAATTAGGGCCAAGTAAGCAAAAGGACCACAAAAAGATCAGAGCAGAAATAAATGAAATTAAAAAGCCCAAACATGTTTCAAAGATAAAGTAAAATTGATAGAAATGTCAATAAAAATAATAAATTCTATCAAAATATAAGTGTTTACAAGTTATTAGCAGCCAAAGTTGAAGAGGGATTATAAGTGCCAATAAGGCATTAAAAGGATAAGAAGATGATAATATAAACACTTTACTATATGAATTTGACTACTTAGATGAGATGAACTAATTTTTTTTGAAAAATCACATTTTAGCCAGCTTATCTAAGATAAAATACATAATTTTAATAGTCACATAAATATTAAAGAATTTGAATTAGTACTTAAAAATATTTGAAGAAGAGCTGTCAGACTCAGATGATATCAATGTTGAATTCTACCAAATATTTCACGTAACAATAATACCAATTCTATGGAGTCATTTCCAGAAAATAGAAAACTTTTTAACCAATTTTATGATGTGAAAACCAAAGATTGTTAAAAAAAAAAGAGAGAGATAAGATAAAAACACCAAAAAACAAAAATCCTGTACATGAATATCCTTCTGGAATATAGACACAAAATCTTTGAAATTTTCAAAGTTTTGAAAATTGAATTAAAAAGTATAAAAATAAAAATAGATTATGACCTGGTATGGTTTACCTTAAGAATACAAGACTAGTTTAATATTCAAAATTCATCCAATGTAATCAATTAATAGTCTAATAAAAAGAAACGATTATATCAGTTGAAGAAAAATTATAAAACTGCAATATCTCTCGTGATAAAAACTCTCAGAACACAAGAATAGAAATTATATTCATGTACCTCAAAGGAAACTATCAAAAAAATAAGACAGCCTACCAAATGGGAGAAATTATTTTCAAATTATATATCTAGTAAGAGGTTAGCATCCAAAATATATGAAGAACTCATCAAGCTCCAGAGCAAAAAGATATATATATAGATATATATAGATATATATATCTATATATATATGATTAAAAAACTAGCAGAGGATGTGAAGAGACATTTTTCTTTTAAAAAAAATTTTTTTTCAACGTTTATTTATTTTTGGGACAGAGAGAGACAGAGCATGAACGGGGGAGGGGCAGAGAGAGAGGGAGACACAGAATCGGAAACAGGCTCCAGGCTCTGAGCCATCAGCCCAGAGCCTGACGCGGGGCTCGAACTCACGGACCGCGAGATCGTGACCTGGCTGAAGTCGGACGCTTAACCGACTGCGCCACCCAGGCGCCCCAGAAGAGACATTTTTCTTAAGACATATGGCCAACATGTACATGAAAAGATCTCAACATCATTAATTATCAGAGAAATGCAATACAAAACCACAAAGAGATATCATCTCACACCTGTCAGAATTGCTAGTATCAAAAAAGACTAAAAATGGGGTACTTAGCTGGTTCAGTGGAGCACGTGACTCTTGATTCTCAAGGTCATGAGCTCAAGAACCAACTTGGATGTAGAGATTACTTTAAAAAAAAAAGAATAGAAATAACAAGTGTTGGTGAAAATATGGAAAAAAGTGAACTTTTGTGCACTATTGATGGGAATGTAAATTGTTGCAGCCACTATGGAAAATAATATGGAGGCTCCTCAAAAAAATTAATACTGGAACTATTATATGAGCCAGTTATCCACTTCTGGGTATATATGTGAAGAAAATTAATCTAGGGGCGCCTGGGTGGCGCAGTAGGTTAAGTGTCCGACTTCAGCCAGGTCACGATCTCACGGTCCGTGAGTTCGAGCCCCGCGTCAGGCTCTGGGCTGATGGCTCAGAGCCTGGAGCCTGTTTCCAATTCTGTGTCTCCCTCTCTCTCTGCCCCTCCCCCGTTCATGCTCTGTCTCTCTCTGTCTCAAAAATAAATAAACGTTGAAAAAAAAATTAAAAAAAAAAAAGAAAATTAATCTAGGAATTAAAAAGATATCTGCAGCTATGTACATTATGTACATAATACTATGTATATTGCAGTGCTATTTATAAAAGCAAGATATGAAAATAGCCAAAGTGTCTATAAATGAATAAATGAGTTAAGAATTTGTGTAAAGTAAAAGAATATTTATATATATTAATAAATTAATTAACATAATAAATATAATATTATTGAGCTTCAAAAAAATAAAAATAATGAAAGCTTGCATTTCTGACAACATGAATGGACCTCAATGACTTGTGCTAGTGAAATAAGACAGGCAAAGACAAATACTGTATGATCTCTCTTGTATGTGAAATCTACAACAAAAACAAAAACAAAAACAAAAATCCCCCAAGATTCTCCTAGATACAGGGATGGGAAAATGAGTGAAAGGGGTCTAAAGGTCAAATAAACAAACAAAAACCCAATATCTACTGTCATTATAATTTTAAGAAGGTGAAACACAAAGAAGCATATTCCTCAACTTATTAAAGGAATGTTACAAAAGACACACAACTAAAAAAATATTTTAAAAATTTATCCTGAAGATTATGAGTAAGTCAAAGATGTTTCACTCTCCACCATTATTCAACATAATACTGGAAGTCCTAGCCAATGCAAAAAGCCAAGAAAAGGAAAGACATAGAAATTGATAATACAGAAAAAAAACTATTCCTTCTGTAGATGATGTGATTTTTTTTATCTAGAATATCTGAAGGAATCTATCAGAGAATGCCTGGTACTATTAAGTAAATTTAGCAGTGCTGAGCTATGAGTTCAACACATGAAATAATATTTATAATAAAAATGTTCAATAAGAAGCCTCAAATCTTTAAAAAGTGGCAATTATAATGGTGTCAAAAAATATTTTCACGAAATTTTTTACAAGGTATGAAATCTCAAAATGCTCAAAACTTTGAAATATTGATGGAAACAATGAAACATACTCTAAATGAAAGGTGAGACTATTCATGGATTGAAAGCTATAACATAATAAAGATGTAAATTCTCCCCACATCAATGATATGTCAATCACAGCCCCAACAAAAGTTTTATAGATATACATTTGGTGATTTTCACATTTATATGGAAATGCTAAGTAACTATTCTAGTAAAAACAATTTTTATTTACAACCACACATGTATAACTGACTTTACCATAAGTGACATTTAATGCAATCACAATGTTATGTAACAATCACCATACCTAATTCTAGAATATTTTCATTACCTCAAAAGGAACTCCATACTTACAAAGCCATTAATTCTTTCATTTCCTCGCTGCAAGATCCAAAGAACTCATAATCTGCTTTCTGTCTGTATGGAGTTAGCTATTCTGGACATTTCATGTAAATTGAATCATATAATATGTGACCGTTTTTGCCTGGCTTCTTTCACTTAGCGAAATGTTTTCAAAGTTCATCCAAATTTTAGCATGTTTTAGAATTTCATTCCTTGAGGCATGTGGGTGGCTCAGTTAGTTAAGCATCTAACTTAATTTCAGTTCAGGTCATAATCTCACTGTTTATGGGTATAAACCCTGAAAGCTTGGCATTTTCTCTTTCTCTCTCTCTCACTCACTTGCTCTCTCTCTCACTCTCTCAAAAATAAGTAGGGGCACCTGGGTGGCTCAGTTGGTTAAGTGTCCGACTTCAGCTTAGGTCATGATCTTGCAGTTTGTGAGTTCCAGTCCCACGTCAAGCTCTGTTTTGAGAGCTCAGAGCCTGGAGCCTGCTTCTGATTCTGTGTCTCCTCTCTCTGTCCCTTCCCTGTTCACACTCTGTCTCTTAATAATAAATAAACGTTAAAAATTTTTTTAAAAAATGGACATATGTAAAAATTTTTTCATTCCTTTTTAAATGCTGAAATACTTCATTGTATGATATAACATTTATCCTTCCATCAAATGATGGAAATTTATATTGTTCCTACATTTTGGCTACTGTAAATAATGCTGCTATAAAAATTTGTATATAATTTTTTGGAAAATGTGTTCTAAATTTTTCAGTGTCTATAACCAAGAATGAAATTGCTGACTCATATGGTATTTCTACATTACCTTATTAAGGAGGCTGGCCAACTAATTTTTTTTTTTTTAGTTTATTTACTTATTTTGAGGCAAAGAGAGACAGAGAGAGAGAGAGAGAGAGAGAGAAGTGAGAGAAAGAGAGAGAGAAGGGGAAGGGCAGAGAGAATGGGAAAGAGATGAGAGAGAATCCCAAGCAGGCTCCATACTGCCAGTGCAGAGCCTACATGGGGACCAAACTCGTGGAACTGTGAGATTATGACCTGACCTAAAATCTAGAGTCTGACACTTAACCAACTGAGTCACTCAGGCACCCCTGGTCAATTAGTTTTTAACAAAGATTAAAAGCAATTCAATGAGAAAGGATAGTCTTTTCAACAAATGGTTTCAGAACAACTGAACACCCAAAGGCAAAAGAATGAGTCAGACTAAACTTTACACTTTGTACAATAAGTCCCCAAATGGATCAAAGGTCCATGCAACTTTTTCAAGAATACATATGAGAAAATCTTTGTGATACAGGACCTTAGATATAACACATATAAGGGAATTAAAAAAATTTTTTTCAATGTGTATTTATTTTTGAGAGAGACAAAGACAGAATGCGAGTGGGTTTGGGGCAGAGAGAGGGAGACACAGAATCTGAAGCAGGCTCCAGGCTCCAAACTGTCAGCACAGAGCCCAATGCAGGGCTCGAACTCGTAAGTCACAAGATCATGACCTGAAATGAAGTCGGACGGTCAACTGACTGAGCCATCCAGGCACCCCTAAAAGGGAAAAATTTTTTTTGATAAATTAGACTTCAGCAAAAAACTTTCCTATGCAAAAGATTTTTCTTTAATTTTTTATTTTATTTTATTTTATTTTGAGAAAGAGAGAGAAGGACTGGAGGAGATGAGCAGGAGAGAGAGAATATTAAGTATTCTCCATGCTCAATGCAGAGCTTGATGAGAGGCTCAATCCCCCAGTCCTGGGATCATGACCTGAGCTGAAATCAAAAGTTGAGGGCTTGGGGCGCCTGGGTGGCTCAGTCGGTTAATCATCCGACTTCAGCTCAAGTCATGATCTCACGGTCCGTGAGTTCGAGCCCCACGTCGGGCCTGTGCTGACAGCTCAGAGCCTGGAGCCTGTTTCGGATTCTATGTCTCCCTCTCTCTCTGACCCTCCCCCGTTCATGCTCTGTCTCTCCCTGTCTCAAAAATAAATAAACATTAAAAAAAAATTTAAAAAAAGAAAGTTGAGGGCTCAACCAACTGAGCCACTCATATAGCCTGCAAAAGATATTCTTCATGAATGAAAAGATAAGTTAACAGGGTGGTAATAAAATACTTACAAACAACATATGTTGATGAAGGACTTGTATCCAGGGTATATAAAGAACATTTAAACGCAATCCTGCCAAACAGATATTCAACAAATGGTGATTTTAAGATGGCAAATAAACACATAATATTTTCAACAATCATCAGGAAAATATTAAAACTCTATTGACATACCATTAGTGGGGCACTTGTTTGACTTGCTCAGTCTGTTAAGTGTCTGACTCTTGATTTTTTGGTTCCGATCATAATCTCATGGTCTGTGAGTTTGAGTCCCACATCAGGCTCTGCTCCTGTTTGGGATTCTCTCTCTCCCCTTCTCCTGCTATCACTCTTTCAAAATAAATAATGTTTTTTAAAGATGCCACTAGCAAGTGAAGACTAAGTGGGACTAAGTGAAGACTTCAATAGCCAAAGAAGAAAAGTATCATATAAAATTTTAGAAAGCACTCGTTAATGCCTGACATGCTAATTATTCTTTACTTTGAGAACCTCCTTAAATATTTTGCCTTAGTTATCTCACTTTACTTAACACCAGTCCTAGCCCTGACCACTGAATACATTTTTAGAAAGACTGAAAAGCAATGCCAAAAAAAAAAAAAAAAAAAAAAAAAAAAGAAAGAAAGAAAAAAAGTAACAACATCAAATGCTGTTAAGACTGCAGAAAAACTGGAATTCTCATAAATTACCAGTGGGAATAAAAAAAATGTCTATTCTGAAAATCACATTTGAACTTTCTTATATAGTTATCTATACACATATCCTAAGAGATGAAAATCTTATACCTGAGTAGTGACCTTAAGTAAGTGAAATTGGGAAACAAAAGCAAAAATGAACTACGGGGACCTCATCAAAATAAAAAGCTTCTGCACAGCGAAGGAAGCAATCAGCAAAACTAAAAGGCAACGGAAAGAATGGGAGAAGATATTTGCAAATGACATATCAGATAAAGGGTTAGTATCCAAAATCTATAAAGAACTTATGAAACTCAACACCCCCCCCCCAAA
>NW_024419969.1:609406-609878 GCF_014898765.1 Herpailurus yagouaroundi | reverse complement strand
AAAGACATGAATAGACACTTCTCCAAAGAAGACATCCACATGGCCAACTGACACATGAAAAAATGCTCAACATCACCCATCATCAGGGAAATACAAATCAAAACCACAATGAGACACCACCTTACACCTGTCAGAATGGCTAATATTAACAAGTCAGGCAACAACAGATGTTGGCTAGGATGCAGAGAAAGAGGATCTCTTTTGCATTGTTGGTGGGAATGCAAGCTGGTGCAGTCACTCTGGAAAAGAGTATGGAGGTTCCTCAAAAAACTAAAAATAGAACTACTCTACAACCCAGCAATTGCACTACTAGGCATGTACCCATGGGATACAGGTGTGCTGTTTCAAAGGGACACATGTACCCCCATGTTTATAGCAGCACTTTCAACAATAGCCAAAGTATGGAAAGAGCCCAAATGTCCATCGATGAATGAATGGATAAAGAAGATGTGGTACACACACACACACACAC
>NW_024419969.1:608562-609006 GCF_014898765.1 Herpailurus yagouaroundi | reverse complement strand
AAAAAAAAAAAAAAAGAAAGAAAGAAAAAAAGTAACAACATCAAATGCTGTTAAGACTGCAGAAAAACTGGAATTCTCATAAATTACCAGTGGGAATAAAAAAAATGTCTATTCTGAAAATCACATTTGAACTTTCTTATATAGTTATCTATACACATATCCTAAGAGATGAAAATCTTATACCTGAGTAGTGACCTTAAGTAAGTGAAATTGGGAAACAAAAGCAAAAATGAACTACGGGGACCTCATCAAAATAAAAAGCTTCTGCACAGCGAAGGAAGCAATCAGCAAAACTAAAAGGCAACGGAAAGAATGGGAGAAGATATTTGCAAATGACATATCAGATAAAGGGTTAGTATCCAAAATCTATAAAGAACTTATGAAACTCAACACCCCCCCCCCAAAAAACCAAATAATCCAATGAAGAAATGGGCCAAAGACATG
>NW_024419969.1:607961-608462 GCF_014898765.1 Herpailurus yagouaroundi | reverse complement strand
AAAGACATGAATAGACACTTCTCCAAAGAAGACATCCACATGGCCAACTGACACATGAAAAAATGCTCAACATCACCCATCATCAGGGAAATACAAATCAAAACCACAATGAGACACCACCTTACACCTGTCAGAATGGCTAATATTAACAAGTCAGGCAACAACAGATGTTGGCTAGGATGCAGAGAAAGAGGATCTCTTTTGCATTGTTGGTGGGAATGCAAGCTGGTGCAGTCACTCTGGAAAAGAGTATGGAGGTTCCTCAAAAAACTAAAAATAGAACTACTCTACAACCCAGCAATTGCACTACTAGGCATGTACCCATGGGATACAGGTGTGCTGTTTCAAAGGGACACATGTACCCCCATGTTTATAGCAGCACTTTCAACAATAGCCAAAGTATGGAAAGAGCCCAAATGTCCATCGATGAATGAATGGATAAAGAAGATGTGGTACACACACACACACACACACACACACACACACACACACACACACACA
>NW_024419969.1:565450-607951 GCF_014898765.1 Herpailurus yagouaroundi | reverse complement strand
ACACACACACACACACACACACACACACACACACACACACACACACACACACACACAATGAAGTATTACTCGGCAATCAAAAAGAATGAAATCTTGCCATTTGCAACTAGATGGATGGAACTAGAGGGTATTATGCTAAGTGAAATTAGTCACTCAAAGACAAAAATCATGACCACTCATATGAGGACTTTTTTTTTTTAATTTTTTTTTTCAACGTTTATTTATTTTTGGGACAGAAAGAGACAGAGCATGAACGGGGGAGGGTCAGAGAGAGAGGGAGACACAGAATCGGAAACAGGCTCCAGGCTCTGAGCCATCAGCCCAGAGCCCGACGCGGGGCTCGAACTCACGGACTCACGGACCGCGAGATCGTGACCTGGCTGAAGTCGGACGCTTAACCGACTGCGCCACCCAGGCGCCCCATATGAGGACTTTAAGAGACAAAACAGATGAACATAAGGGAAGGGAAACAAAAAGGGAAGGGAGGGGGACAAAACAGAAGAGACTCATAAATATGGAGAACAAAATGAGGGTTACTGGAAGGGTTGTGGGAGGGGGGATGGGCTAAATGGGTAAGGGGCACTAAGGAATCTACTCCTGAAATCATTGTTGCACTATATGCTAACTAATTTGGATGTATATTAAGAAAAAAAGTGAAATTATATGTTTATACCCAAAGAGGAATGTTTATAGCAGCTCCAGTCCCAAATGTCAAATGTTATATCAATACAAATGCCCTTTAAGAATGGAAAAGCAATCTGTAGTGAATCATACACTAGATATTGTTGTTGTATGTTGAAATCATACTATTCAACATTAAAAAGAAAAAAGTTGGGGTGCCTGGGTGTCTCAGTCGGTTGAGCATCTGACTTTGGCTCAGGTCATGATCTCACAGCTCATGAGTTCGAGCCCTGCATTGGGCTCTGTGATGACAGCTCAGAGACTGGAGTCTGCTTCTGCTTCTATGTCTCCCTCTCTCTCTGCCCCGAACCCACTCGCATTCTGTCTCTGTCTCTCTCAAAAATAAATAAACATTGGGGCGCCTGGGTGGCGCAGTCGGTTAGGTGTCCGACTTCAGCCAGGTCACGATCTCGCGTTCCGTGAGTTAGAGCCCCACGTCGGGCTCTGGGCTGATGGTTCAGAGCCTGGAGCCTGTTTCAGATTCTGTGTCTCCCTCTCTCTCTGCCCCTCCCCCGTTCATGCTCTGTCTCTCTCTGTCCCAAAAATAAATAAACGTTGAAAAAAAAATTTTAAAAAAATGTTAACTTCAAAGAACTGTACACTAGAAAAAATAATAATCTTAAAGTTCAATAATTTTTTATTTATTTAATTTAATTGTTATTTATTTTGAGAAAGAGAAAATGCATTCAAGTTATGGGAGGGGCAGAGAGAGCAAGAATCCCAAGCAGGCACTGCACTGTCAGTAGAGAGCCAGATGTGGGGCCCAAACCCCCAAACAACCATGAGATCATGACCTGAGCCAATGTCAAAACTTGGATACTCAACCAACTGAGACACACAGGTGTCCCATATCTAATAACATTTTAAATTTAAAGTCACAAAATGAATGTCTTTACCTAATATGTATTCATCAATATAAGAGAGGGGGGCTTTTTAATTTTTTTTAATGTTTGTATATTTTTGAGAGAGTGTGAATGAGGAAGGAGCAGAAAGAGAGAGAGACACACAGAATCTGAAACAGGCTCCAGGCTTTGAACTGTCAGCACAGAGCCATGCAGGCCTCAAACTTGGGACCAGCAAGATCATGACCTGAGCTGAAGTCAGATGCTTAACCAACTAAGTCCCCAACATTGGTTATTTCCTGAGTTGTTCATTTTAGCCATACTTACTGGTGTGAGGTCGCATCTCATTGTGGTTTTAATTTGTATTTCCCTGATGATGAGTGATGTTGAGAATTTTTTCATGTGCTTGTTAGCCATCTGCATTTCTTCTTTGGTAAGGTGTCTATTCATGTCTTTCACTCATTTCTTTACTGGATTATTTTTGGGGTGTTGAGTTTGATAAGTTCATTATAGATTTTGGATCTATCTTGATCTGATATGTCATTTGCAAATATCTTCTCCCATTCCACAGGTTGCCTTTTAGTTTTGTTAATTATTTCCTTCACCATACAGAAGCTTTTTATCTTGATAAGACCCAATAGTTCATTTTTTGCTTTTGGTTTCCTTGACTCCGGAGACATGTTGAGTAAGAAGTTGCTGCAACTGAGGTCAGTTGCTTTCTCCTATAGGGTTTTGATGGCTTCCTGTCTTATGTTTAGGTCTTTCATCCATTTTAAGTTCATTTTTGTGTATGGTACAGAAAGTGGTCCAGGTTCATTTTTCTGTATACTGCTGTCCAGTTTTCCCAGCACCATTTGCTGAAGAGACTGTCTTTATTCCATTAGGTATTCTTTCTTGCTTTGTCAAAGATTAGTTGGCCATACATTTGTGAGTCCATTTCTGGGTTCTTTTTTCTGTTCCATTGATCTATGTGTCTGTTTTTGTGCCATACTGTCTTGATGATTACAGCTTTGTAATACAGCTTGAAGTCCTGGATTGTGATGCTTCCAGCTTCAGTTTTCTTTTTCAGGATTGCTTTGGCTATTCGGGGTCTTTTCTGGTTCCATATTAAATCACTTTCTAAATTTCAATAGTATGTCAATATCCAATTCAGAAAATATCTAGATGCTTCTAGAACTATCTAGTTCTTTTAATTATGAGGGAATTTAACATAGGATTGATTTAATAAATACTAAAAAGTTAAATAGGAGATGATGAGAAAACGAAGAGAGAAGCAACAGAAAATAAATTCTTCCACCACCAGAGAGAGACATTTGGTAATTTTACCAGAACTCAGATTTAAGGATTCATCTGGAGTAAACTGGAACCATAGAAATGTATTCCTGGTAGAACTTTCTAGCATAAATTAAGACCAGAAGTATGGTTAGTATAATCAAAGTTGGAGCCATGAAAAAGATGCTGCAAGAAATCTAATGATAAGATTAGAGATACTAAGTAAAATATAACTGATATCTTTCCTTTTTTTATTGTCTAATATTCCATCAGTGTTCCCATTACCCAAAACTACTGAGAAGCCAGAAATGAATGGAACTTGGGTAAGTTATTTTATTTTAAAGCCTATATAGTTAGCATACAGTGCTATCCTAGTTTTCAGGTGTGCAAGATACTGATTCAATAATTTTTTTTTACTTAAAAAAATTTTTTTAAATGTTCACTTATTTACTTTTGAGAAAGAGGGAGAGCACATGTAGAGGAGGGGAAGAGGGAGAGAAGCAGAATCCAAAGCAAGCTCCAGGCTCCAACCTGTCAGCCCAGAGCCCAGTGTAGGGCTCGAACCCAAAAACTGCAGATCATGACTTGAGCAGAAGTTGGATGCTCAATTGACTGAGCTTCCCAGGCACCCCCGGTTCAGCAGTTCTACACTTTATCCAGTGCTCATGATGGTAAGTGTATTCTTAAACTTCTTCAGCTGTTTGACCCATCTCCCACCCACCACCACTTGTGGTAACCAGCAGTTTATTCTCTATAATTGTCTATTTGGGGGGTTCTCTTTCTTTTTTTATTTTGTTCATTTCTTTTGTTTCTTAAAATCCATATATGAATGAAATCATATGGTATTTGTCTTTCTCTGACTGACTTACTTCATTCAGCATAATACTCTACTTCCGCTGATCTTGCAAATGGCTAAGATTTCACCCTTTTTATGGCTGAATAATATTCCATTGTATATACATACCACATCTTCTTTATCTAGTCATCTATCAGTGAACACTTAGTTTGCTTCCATAATTTGGGTATTGTAAATATTGCTGCAACAAAACATTGGCATCCATATACCTTTTTGAATTAGTGTTTTCATATTCTTTGGTTAAATATCTGGTGATAGACTTACTGGATCATATAGTAGTTCTATTTTTAATTTTTGAGGAAACTCCATTCTATTTTCCAGTGACAGCTCCAGTTTTCATTCCCGCCAACAGTGCACAAAGGTTTCTTTTTTCCCATATTTTTGCAAACACATGTTGTGTTTTTTATTTCAGCCATTCCAACAGGTGTGAGGTGATATCTTATTATGGTTTTGGTTTGATTTCTCTGATGATGAGTGATGTTGAGCATCTTTTCATGTGTCTGTTGGCCATCTGTATGTTTTCTTTGGAGAAATGTCTGTTCATGTCTCCTGCCCATTTTTAATTGGTTTATTTGTTTTTTTGGTGTTGAGTTATACAGGCTCTTTATATAAGGACTGTCATTTGCAAATATTTTTTTCCATTTAGTGGGTTGTGTTTTAGTTAGTTTGTTTGTGTTGTGTTGTGTTGTTGTTGTTGTTTCCTTCCCTGTGAAGAACTTTTTATTTTGATGAAGTCTCAATAGTTCATTTTTGCTTTTGTTTCTCTTGCCTCAGGACACATAGGATTTGGGAAAATTTATCCCATGAACAGAGAAAAGAAAATAAGGCAAGTGGATGACTTGACAGAAAATTGGCTAGTAGTGAATGAATAAGCAGCACTGTGTTATCATTCTACATGTTACTCTTATAGACTAGCAGACTATATTTTGGTAGTTCAGAGTAGGTATGCAGTAGCTATAGGACTTCCAAAATTGAAGAGTGAAGGCCTTGGCAAATTCCTTCCCTGTGAAAGCAATAATAAAACTGGCAGTGTTATTAAAACAATTCCAGAATTCTAGAAACTAAGCAAAAACATACCAGAAGTTCAGAAATCATATATGAAGGGGCACCTGGGTGGCTCAGTCAATTGAGCATCTGACTTTGGCTCAGGTCACGATCTTCACTGAGCTTAGTGCCAACAGCTCAGAGCCTGGAACCTGCTTCCAATTCTGTGTTTCCCCCTCTCTTTGCCCCTCCCTGGATCACGCTGTCTCTCCATCTCTCTCAAAAATAAATAAATATTTAAAAATTATTAAAAATTTTTAAAAATCATATATTAATAAAAATATTTTAACCAAGTTAACAACAGTGAGACTATAGAAGTAGATCCATAAACACAGACAGCAAACTAAGTGTAGTTGCTGGGTAGGGAGGGGTGATAGATGAAAGGAGTAGGGGGTACAGGCTTCCGATCATGGAATGATAAAGTCATAGAGATGAAAGTTATAGCACAGGAAATATAGTCAGTGGTACTGTAATAGCATATATGCATATAGTGACAGATGGTAGCTACACATATGGTGAGCGTAGAATAACTTGTTGATGCACTGTGTTGCACACCTAAAATTAATGGAACATTGTGTATTAATTACAATTCAATAACAGATTTTTTTAAAATTCAGAAAAACTAAAATATGCCAATTTTCACCCTGGCAACATACTTAACAGAGAAACACTGCAAGATATCCTCCTATCTAGAATGAAATGGAGAGATCTACTGTTTTTTTTTTTAAGACCTCTGCTTCACACCTTGTATTCAGCATTATATTGGAGCTTCTAGATGTGCCAAAGAATTAATAAGGAGAAATTAAAAAAACAAAACAAAAAACACCTGTATTAGAAGAAGTAAGATGACTTCATACTGCATTTGCAGATGAGGTAATTTTATAAATAAAATCTGGGTTACTTGGTTACACCCGACTTAGGCCCAGGTCATGATCCTATGCTTCGTGGGTTCAAGCCCTGTGTTGGGCTCTGTGCTGACAGCTCAGAGCCTGGAGCCTGCTTCAGATTCTGTGTCTCCCTCCCTCTCTGTCCCCACACCTTCTGCTTGTGCTCTACCTCTCTGTCTCCCAAAAATAAATAAATATTTAAAAAATGTTAAATATGTAAGTAAGTAAGTAAATAAATAAATAAATAAATAAATAAATAAATAAGCTAATATAAAACTTGAAAGATGTAGGATCAAAATTAAAAACTAATTGCATTTATATAAACTAGCCATAAATAATCCAAATACACATTTAAGAAACCTTTATTTACTATGGCATTAAAAATAGTAAGATATTTAGGATTGACAGAAGTATAAAATTTATTCTCTGAAAAAAAATCATTGAAAGAACTAACAAAGACCGAAATGACTGGAAAGACATCTCATAACCATAAATTAGAAGACTTAATATTGTTAATATGTTAATACTTTTCAAATCAATGTACAGATTTAACAAAGTCACTACCAGAATGTCAGTTGGTTTTTGGAAAAATTGGCAAGTTGAAACTAACATTCATATAGAGTTGGAAGGGGCCCAAAATAGTCAAAACAATTTTAAAACAAAACAAAGATGAAAGACTCACACTTCCAGATTTCAAACTTTACAACAAAGCAGTGGGAGTCAGGACAGTGTGTCCTAGCACAATGATAGAGATATATATCATTAGAATGTAATTCAGAATAGAAGCAAACCCATACATTTATGGCAATGGATTTTTTTTTTCAACGTTTATTTATTTTTGGGACAGAGAGAGACAGAGCATGAACGGGGAAGGGGCAGAGAGAGAGGGAGACACAGAATCGGAAACAGGCTCCAGGCTCTGAGCCATTAGCCCAGAGCCAGACGCGGCGCTCGAACTCACGGATCGCGAGATCGTGACCTGGCTGAAGTCGGACGCTTAACCGACTGCGCCACCCAGGCGCCCCAATAGATTTTTGACAAGAGTGCCGAGGCAGTTCAAAAGGGGGAAAAATCCTTTTAAGTGATAGTGCTGGGACATGAGATGATCACATTCAAAAGAATGGAGTTGGAATCCAACTCACATGATATACAAAACTCACAAAAATCAAAGAGAAGAGACTGCATATGTGGGGGCAAAGAGTATCTGAGAAACCTCTGTACCTCCACTCATTATTCAAAACTGCTCTAAAAAATAGTGTATTAAAAACCATGGATTAGGGTTGCCTGGGTGGCTCAATCAGTTTAGCATCCAACTCTTGATTTTGGTTCATATCATGATCTCACAGTTCATGAGTTCAAGCCCCTTTTGGGATTGTCTTTCTGTGTCTCTCTGCCCCTGCCCTGAGAATGTATGCTCTCTCTCTCTCACAATAAATAAACTTAAAACAAAACAAAACACAACACAACAAAACAAAACAAAACAGAATCATGAGTCAGACCTAAATGTAAGAGCTAAGACTTTGAAAACTTTAGAAGAGAGCAGATGAAGATAGCACATGTTTAATAGAATAGATATAAAGTTTATGACTGGTTTAGGCACTGTATTCCTTACGATGACAACAAAAGAACAGGCAAGACAATATTCTTATATTGCCTTTAATCAAAATTAAAAATGTTTGTGTGTCAAAGCACATTTTAAGATAGCAAGAAGACTACCTTTAGCATAGCAGCAAATATTTGCAAATGACTTATCTGACTAGCGTCAAGAACAAAGAATATGTAGGGGTACCTGCCTGACTCAGCACAGTATGTAATTCTTGATGGTCGGGTCATGAGTGCAAGCCCAACATTGGGCTTACTTTGAAAAAAAAAAACTTCAAAAAAGAGAATATATAAAGAATACTAAAACTTTAACAATAAAATAGCCAAACTATGGAGAGAGCCTAAACGTCCATCAACTGATGAATGTATAAAAAAGATGTAATATTAAACACACACACAACAGAATATTACCCTGCCATCAAAAAGAATGAAGTCTTGGGGTGCCTGGGTGACTCAGTTGCTTAAGCGTCCGACTTCAACTCAGGTCATGATCTCACAGTCTGTGAGTTCAAGCCCCATGTCGGTTGATGTGCTGACAGCTCGGAGCCTGGAGCCTGCTTCAGATTCTGTGTCTCCCTCTCTCTCTGCCCCTCCCCTGCTCATGCTCTGTTTCTCTCTGTCTCAAAAATAAATAAAAAACATTAAAAAATTTTTTTAATATTAAAAAAAAGAATGAAGTCTTGCCATTTGCAATGATGTAGACAGAGTTAGAATGTATTATGCTAAGGAAAATAAGTTAGACAGAGGAAGAAATATACTGGAATTTAAGAAACAAAACAGACGAACATAAGGGAAAGGCGGTGATAAAAAAGAAGAGAAGGAGGGGTGCCTGGGTGGCTCAGTCCAACCTTGGCTCAGGTCATGACCTTGCAGTCCGTGAGTTCGAGCCCCACATCGGGCTCTGTGCTGACAGCTCAGAGCCTGGACTGCTTCGAATTCTGTGTCTCCCTCTCTGTCTGCCGCACCCCCAGTCATGCTCTGTTTGTATCTCTCTCTTTCAAAAATAAATAAACATTAAAAAATAATAAAAAAGAGAAGGAAACAATCCACAAGAGACTCTTAATGACACAACAAACTATGGGTTGATGGAGGGAGGTGGGTAGGGGATGGTCTAGATGGGTAATGGGTATTAGGTACTTGCTGGAATGAGCACCAGGTGTTGTATGTAAGTGATGCATTCTACTACTGAAACCAATACTACACTATATGTTATGTAAAAAAAAAATTAAGATAAATAAATGTATTCAGTAAAAAGAGAAATAATCCAATTTTAACCCTTTAATATGAGCATATAATAAAATGAGCATATGTTTCTCCAAAACATAGATAAGTGACAAAAAAGCAGATGGAAAATGTCCAATATCATAGTCATTAGAGAAATATGCAAGTCAAAACCACAATGTGATTCCACTTCACATGCAGTAAATACATAGCTATAATAGAAAAAGATGGACCATAACAGTAGTTGTTATGGAATTGTAGACATAGAAACCCTCATACACTGTTAGGAGAAATGTGTAATGCTGCAGCCAGCATGGAAAGTAGATCGATGTTTTCTAAAAATATTATGCTTCCTCAAAAGCAGAGAGTTAACATATGACCCATCAATTCACCTCCTAGGCATGTGACCAACAGAAATGAAATCATATGTCCATACAAAACTTGTACATAAATTTTCATAGTAGCATTATTCACTATAGTACAAAGTCAAAAGAACACAAGTGTCCATGGGGCGCCTGGGTGGCGCAGTCGGTTAAGCGTCCGACTTCAGCCAGGTCACGATCTCGCGGTCCGTGAGTTCGAGCCCCGCGTCAGGCTCTGGGCTGATGGCTCAGAGCCTGGAGCCTGTTTCCCATTCTGTGTCTCCCTCTCTCTCTGCCCCTCCCCCGTTCATGCTCTGTCTCTCTCTATCCCAAAAATAAATAAACGTTGAAAAAAAAAAAAAAAAAAAAAAAGAACACAAGTGTCCATCAAATGAAGAAGGAAGGCATATGGCACATCTATATAACTGACTACTACTTAGTCACTAAAAGCAATGAAATATGGTACATGATACAGCATGAATGAACCTGCTCAGGTAATTTGAGCATTATGCAAAGGTGAAAGAAGTAAAATATTCAAGTCCCTATAACATAATGATTCTACTTACATGAAATATTTTTAAAGACAAGACCATATAGAAAGAAAGTAAATTAGGGGCGCCTGGGTGGCGCAGTCGGTTAAGCGTCCGACTTCAGCCAGGTCACGATCTCGCGGTCCGTGAGTTCGAGCCCCACGTCAGGCTCTGGGCTGATGGCTCGGAGCCTGGAGCCTGTTTCCGATTCTGTGTCTCCCTCTCTCTCTGCCCCTCCCCCGTTCATGCTCTGTCTCTCTCTGTCCCAAAAATAAATAAAAACGTTGAAAAAAAAAAAGAAATAAAGTAAATTAGTGGTTACTAGGGCTGGAGAGGGGCAGGAATATATAGTGATAGCTAGTGGATATAGATTTCATTTTTGTGATAATGGCAGTATTCTTTAATTAGATAGTGATGATGTTGTGCAACCTGCAAATATACTGAAAACCACTGAAATACATGCATTTAAAGAACAAATTGATATATAATTTCTATGTCAATAAAATATATTAAATGTTTTTTAAATGTCTGGTTTTCAAGACAAATTATGATACATGCAAATAAATGAAATATGTGACCCATAAGAGATAAAAAAACAAAACAAAACAAAACAAAACAAAAAAACAAAAAAAACAAACAACAAAAAAAAAAAACAGTCAGTACAAACTGTCTCAGAAGGGATCCAAATATGGGAGATACTGAAGAAGACTTCAAAACCCACTATTGTATGGGGCACCTGGGTGGCTCAGTTGATTGGGCAACTGACTTCAGCTCAGGTCATGATCTCACAGTTTGTGGGTTCCAGACCCGCGTCGGACTCTGTGCTGACAGCTCAGAGCCTGGAGCCTATTTCAGATTCTGTGTCTCCCCTTCTCTCTCTGCCCCTTCCCTGCTCACACTGTGTGTGTCTCTCAATAATAAATAAGTGTTAAAAAAATTAAAAAAAACCCAACACACTATTGTAGGTAAATTCAGTCACATAAAGTTAACCATTTTATTTACTTGTTTTTAATTTTTATTGTTATTTTTTTAACTTTTATTTTTGAGAGTGAGAGTGTGGGGTGGGAGGTGCAGAGAGAGAGGGGGCAGAGGGGCAGAAAATGAGAGAATCTTAAGCATGGAGTACATCATCCAGCTCCATTCCACTACCCTGGGATCATGATCTGAGTCAAACTCAAGAGACAGAGGCTTAATCCACCGAACTACCCAGGTGCCCCTTGTGTTATTTATTTTTTTAAGCAAGCTCTACACCCAGCGTGGGAATTGAACTCATGCCCTTGATGTCAAGAGAAGCATACTGTACTGACTGAGCCATCCTGGCACCCCAAAATTAATCATTTTAAAGTGAACAATGCAGTGACATTTAGTGATATTAACACGGTTGTGCACTCACTATCACTGTATACCAAAACATTGTCATCTTCCAAGGAAAGTCTATACCCACTAAGCACTTTCTTTCTACTTTGCCAACACCAAATTGGATTGTTTTCATGAATTTGCCTAATTTGGATTCTCCCACATTGTATCTATCAATACAAATCATTTTCATGGCTGAATAGTATTTTAATATATACCTTAATGTTTTAATCCATTCACCTGTTAATAGAGTTCAATTGTTTCCACATTTTGACTATAAGTGAATAGTGCTGGTAACTATAAATGTACTTGTTTGAGATCCTCTTTTCAATTCTTTTGGGTATGTAACTACGAAAAATATCTGCTGACTCATATGGTAATTGTATGTTTAGCTTTTTGAGGAACCACTGAACTCTCACACTATTGAACCATTTAAATTCCTACTAGCTATATGAGTTCTGATTTTTCTGTATGTTTACAGTTTTAGTCCGTTTTGAGTTAGCTTTTTTATGTTGTACATGGTTAAAGTCCAACTGGATCCTTTGCACTGTTTAAGTAGCTTGCCAAAACACTTATTACAGAAAGTGTCCTTTCTCATAATGTGGTGTTATTACACTTACCAAAAATCATTTGATCATAAGGGTACCTGGCTAGCTCAGTGAGTAGAGTGCATGAATTTTTATTTCCTGGTGGTGAGTTTGAGCCCTGCGTTGGGACACAGAATTTACTTGAATTTACTTAAAAGAAATCATTTGACCATATATATGAGTGTTGATTCTTGGAATGTCTATTCTGTTCCAATGGTCTGCCTACATGTCTGTCTTTAGACTACTATCATGCTTTTTATTTTGTAATTTGTTTTGAAATAGGGAAGTGCAAAGCCTCTAATTTTGCTCTCCATTTAAAGTGTATTTTTTACTTAGTATCTTGTGTCTATAAATTAATTTTTTCCTATTTCTGAAAAAAATTATATTGGAATCTAGATGAGAACACATTGAATTTATAGATAGCTTTGAGTGGTACTGACATTTTAATAATTCTTCTGGGGTGCCTGGGTGACTCAGTCAGTTAAGCGTCTGACTTAGGCTGAGGTTATGGTCTCACTCCTTGTGAGTTTGAACCCCATGGTGGGTTCTGTGCTGACAGCTGAGCCTGTAGTCTGTTTCAGATTCTCTCTCCATCTCTCTGCTCTCCTCTATTTGCACTCTGTCTCTGACTCTCAAATATAAAATAAAACATAAACAAAATTTTTTTAAATGTCTTCCAATTCATGAATTCAAAATATCTTTTTCAAATTTTACACCAATGGTTTTGTAGCTTTCCATATACACGTTTGGTGTTGTTAGTGAAGTTTAAGTATTTTTTTTTCTTTTTGTTGCTATTGTGTTTGTTTTTACTGATAAATTTTTAATTTTTTAAAAAGTTTTATTTAATGAAGTAACCTATGCCCAACGTGGGGCCTGAAGTCACTACCTGAAGTTTCATGCTCTTCCTAATGAGTCAGTCAGGTATCCCTTGAATTTTTAATTTTAATTCCAGGATAGTCAACATACAGTCTTATATTAGTTTCAAGTGTTTGATGCTATTGTTAGTGGACTTATTTTAATTTCCTTTTCAGATTTATTTTTAGTGTATAGAAATACTATTGATTCTTGTGTATTGATTTTGTATGCTGTAACTTGGCTATGTTCATTTATTAATCCTAACGGTATTTTTTGTGGAAACTCTTGAATTTTCTTCATATGTCTTCTCCAAACAGAAACAATTTTCTTTCTTTCTCGGGTGACTTTATTATTATTATTATTACTATTATTATTGTTTTACCAAATTAATCTGGTTAGGACTTCCAGTACTATGTTGACTAGATGTGGCCGAAATGGGTATCTGAGTTTTGTTTCTGATTTTAGGGTTAAAGTTTTAGCTCTTCAATTTTGAATAGGATGTTAGCTGTAGGCTTTTAATATATGGTCTTGTTATGCTTAGGTAGTGTTCTTCTCCTAGTTTGTTAAGGGTGTTTTTCAATGGTGGCAATGTGTTGAATTTTGTCCAATTAAAATTTGCACCTGTTGAGGTAATTGTGTGACCTTTGTCCTTCCTTTGAATAATGTGGTCTATTACTCTTCATGGTTTCCTATATTGAACATTCTTACATACCAGAGATAAATCTCACTTGGCCATTATGTGTAACTCTTTTATTGTGCTGTTAAATTTGGTTTACAGGTATCAACTGAGGATTTTTGCATCAACATTTGTCAGAGATGTTAGACTCTAGTTCTCTTTTCTTGTTATTTTGTGTTGCTTTAGTAATGTTAATTTAGGCCTGGTAAACTGTTTCAGGCTCAGTTGGTGGAACAAGTGACTAAATCTGAGGTTCCTGAGTTTAAGCCCCAGGTTGGATGTAGAGATTATTTAAAAAGGAAAACAAAACTGAGTTTCAGCATATTCCCTAAAGTTAAAATTTTGGGAATAGATTAGGTTTTTGTTTGTTTGTTTTTGTGTTTTAAGATTTTATTTCGATGTATTCTCTACACCCAACATGGGCTTCAAACTCACAATCCCAAGATCAAGAGTTACATGGTCTACCTGCTGAGCCAACCCAAGAACAGTGTGAGGTTTAAAAACATTTTTTTTTTTTTAATGTTCATTTACTTTTGAGAGAAAGAGACAGAGCACAAGCAGGGGAGGGGCAGAGAGAGAGAGAGGAGACACAGAATCCAAAGAAGTTTCCAGGATTGAGGTGTCCGCACAGAGCCCGACTCAGGTTTGGAGCCCATGGACTACGAGATCATGACCTGAGCACAAGTCAGACACTTAACTGACTGAGCCACCCGGGTGCCCCTACAGTTTGAGGTTTGATGTTAACTCTTTAAATATTTGGTAAAATTCCCCCGGTGAAATCACCTCGTCCTGGGCTTTTCTTTGTTAGAAGTTTCTTAAATTAAAAAAAAAAAAAATTGTTTTTTTTTGTTAACGTTTATTTATTTTTGAGACAGAGAGAGACAGAGCATGAACAGGGGAGGGTCAGAGAGAGGGAGACACAGAATCTGAAACAGGCTTCAGGCTCTGAGCTGTCAGCACAGAGCGCGACGCGGGGCTCCAACTCACGGACCGCGAGATCATGACCTGAGCCAAAGACGGCCGCTTAACCGACTGAGCCACCCAGGCGCCCCTCTTAAATTTTTTTATTACACATTCAGTCTGGCCTGTATGTACCCTTAGATGTGAAATGAGCTTATTGTAGACAGTGAATCATTAGATCCTGTTTCTTATCCATTCAGCTACTACATGTTGTCTAACTGAAAACTTTAAACCATTTACACTTAAGGATTTATGATAGGAAAGGATTTACTATGATCATTTAGGAAATTTTTCCTATGTTTTCTAGCTATTTGGTCTTTCCTCTTGTTCTGCTTTCCTTTTTTGCTTTATTATGTTTGTTTGCAGTTACACCCTTGATTCAATCTCCTTTCATTATTATTTTTTTAATGTTTATTCATTTTTCATGGACAGGTTCATAAACTCACAAAACCATGAGATCAAGAACGAAGTCAGATGCTTAACTGACTGAACCAGCCAGCTGCCCTCCTTATAAGTATTTTCTTTGTGGCTACTATGAAGATTGCATAAAACATCATTAAATGTAATATATACCAATCTGTTTTAAGCAGAGAACATCTTAACTTTATTACGCAAAAGCTCTCTCTACTCCTTTACATCTGTATACTTCCCCCTCCCCCAATGATTGCTGATGCCACAAATGAGATCTTTTTATATTTTATATCCATTAGCATTTATATAGCTATTTCTATGCTTTTGATTTTTAAATTCTACGACAAAATTCAGTATAATACATCAATTCAAAATGATTCTATATTTGTCTGTGTGTTTATCTTCACTAGAATGCTTTCTATTTTCAATATGATTTCATTTTACTAATATTTTGTTTCAACTTGAAATACTTCTTTAGCATTTTTTTTTTTGTAGGGAATGTCTAGTGGTGATAAACTCATCTTTCTGTGTTTTGGGAAGTTTTAATTTCTTCTTAAATTTGAAGGGCATTCGCACAAGATATAACCTAGTTTGGTGTGGTTTGTTGTTCTTTTTTTTTTTTTTTTTTTTTTTTTTTTTTTTGCTATTAGTAGTTTTAACATATTAGCTGGCCTGCAAATTTTCTGAGAAATCCAATAATAATGTTAGAGAGGATCTCTTATATGTAACAAGTAACTTTTCTCTTGCTACTTTCAAGATTCTCTTTTTCTGTTCCTTTTGACCATTTGATAATGTATCTCATTGTGGGGTTTGAACTTACTGTAGTTAAGGGTTTATTGAACCTTGTGAACTTATTTCTTTCCTCAGTATGGGGGAGTTCCGACCACTACGTCTTCATATAGGCACTGTTTCTTTCTGTCACTCTTTCTCTCGGTGCGCATAAAAATATTTGGTGTATGTCTGTCATCTGTTATGTGTCTACTATCAGACCAAGTTATTGTTAGTGTAAAACCAATGGTTACTGATTTTGTCTGGGCAACTTATCTGTTTAGTGTGATATTAAGATCACCTAGTATTACTTTATTAATTTTTCCTTTCAGTTTTGTATTTCCTTTATATATGTAAATTCTCTGATGTTACACCTAACACCTATTTACACTTTTTTTTTTTAAGTTTAGTCATTTATTTTGAGAAAGAGTAGAGAGCAAGAGCACAGGAATGGCAGAGACAGAGAATCCCCAAGCAAGTTCCATGTTGTTAGTGCAGAGCCTACCATGGAGCTGTCTTACAAATTGTGAGATCAAGACCTGAGCTGAAAGCAGGAGTTGAATACTTAACTGTGACTAAACCACCAGGCTTCCCTATTTACAACTGCTTTATTTTCTTGATGCATCTATCCCTCTCCATTATTATTGTGATCATTTTAACTTCAAGTCTACTGATACAGACATACCAGCTGTTTTTCAGTTAAATTTGCGTGGAATATCTTTTTCTCTTCCTTTTACTTTCAACCATTCTTTGCCCTTAAGCTAAAATGGGTCTCTTGCAGGTAGCATATTGTAAGATCTTATCTATTCCCTCCAGAGTATCAATCTTTAAAGAAAGGAGAATTTAATCACTTTGGGTTAAAGCAATAATTGATAAATAAGGAATTATTGTTGCTAATTTATTATTTCTGGCTCTTTTGATGTTCCTTTGTTGCTTTTTCTCTTATTTTCCTTTGTTGAGTTGATGTCATTTATGGTAATACTGATTTTCTCTTAATCATTGGTGTATCTAATACAGGTTTTGCCTTTAGGTATACCATAGTACTCATAAAATATCTTTGTTATAACATCCTGTTTTGTGCTAATAACTGAGTATCAAAATACAAAACACATAAATTCTTGCCCCTCACATTTTAGATATTTATATATTTGATACCACACATATTATATTTTTGATACTTTTATTTTTTTTATTTAAACATTTAAAAAATATTTTGAGAGAGAGAGAGGGAATGCATGTGAGTTGGACAGGGACAGAGGGAGAAAAGGACAGAATCTTGACTTCAGTGGAAATCAAGAGTTGGATGCTTAACTAACAGAGCCACCCAGTGCCCCTAAAACTTTTATTAAAAAAGCAATTAATATGTGACATGTATTGTTTTAAGCGTACATGGTTCAATATTTGTATGATACAAAAATCAACATGTCTAGTTCACATCCATAATTACATATAGTGACAATTTCTACTCTTAACCAACTTTCAAATACACAATAGAATATTATAGTCATTGCTGTACATTCTATCTCCATGACTTAATTCATTTTATAACTGAAAGTATGTAACTTGCGTTCACCTCCACCCATTTTACTCACCCCGAGGCCCTACCTCCAACACTACCAATCTGTTTCACTAAGTTTTGTTTATTTTTAGGTTCCACATATAAGTGAGATCATACAGCCTTTGTCTTTCTCTGCTTATTTCATTTATCATAATACTTTCAATGTCTATTCACATTACCCAAAATGGCAGAATTTCATATTTTATGGTTGGATAATATTCCACTGTACACATATACCACACTTTTTTTTCAAATTTTTATTTTTGAGAGTGAGTGGGGTATGGGGTAGAGAGACAAAATCCCAAGCCCAACATGGGCTCAAACCCACAAACCATGAGATCATAAGCCGAGCTGAAATAAGAATCAGAAACTTAATCAGCTGAGCCACAAAGGTGCCCACACGTGTTCTTTATTCTTTTTTTGATGGACGCTTAACTTGCTTCCATATCTTGGCTATTCTATTTACTGTTGCAATGTACACTGGGGTAGAGATTCTTTTTAAGACAATGATTTCATTTCCTTTAAATGCTGGTTGCAGTATTACTAGGTGATACAATGGTTCTATTTTAAACTTCTTGAGAACGTCCGTTCTGTTTTCCCTAGTGTCTGCACCAATTTATATCCACCAGTGTCCAAGGGTCCCCTTTAATCCACATCCTCAGTAGAATGGTATCTTTGTCTGTTTGATAATAGATATTCTAATAGGTGTGGGGAAGTGGTATCTCATTGCAGTTTTGATATAGATTTACCTCATTAGTAACAATGAGTTCTTTGGAAAAATGTCTATTCAGATCCTTGCCCATTTTTAAATCAGATTGTTTTTTCTATTAAGTTGTATGAATTCTTTATATACATGTGTTTTTTTTTTCCAGATAATTTGCAAATATTTCCTCCCATTTAGCACATTGCCTTTTTGTTTGATTGTTTCCTATCCTTAGCAGAGGTTCCCACTGATTATTTTTGGCTTTGTTGATGTTACTTTGTTGTCAGATCTAAAGAATCATCACCAAGACTGTTTTCAGTAAGGTGTTTATCATTCGAGGTCTAATTTTCAAGTCTTTATCCATTTTGAGTTAATTTTTGTGTGAGATAGGGTACAGTTCCCCAGCACCATTTATTGAAAAGACTATCACATGCGGCACCAAGGTGGCTCAGCCAGTTAAGTGTCTGACTCTTGATTTCAGCTGAGGTCATGATCCCAGAGTTGTGGGATCCAGCCCCACATTGGCTTTCATGCTGGATGTAAAGCCTGCTTAAGATTCTCTCTCCTTGGAAGTTAAGATGGCAGAGAAACAGGGGGATTGGAATTTCTCTCCTCCCTCAAACACAGCACTACTGTGGTCAGAACACTTGGAACACTAAGGTGGAAAGAGACAGCTTGGTGGGACAAATGTGCATGTCTGCAAATTGGGAGAGATAAAACGGGCAGCACAGGCTTGGAGGAGAGGGGAACCCTTCCGTGGAGAGACAAAAGAAGAGAAGAGAGGCTGTGGAAGTGTGGGACTGTATTTGGACAAGAGAAATAACTTGTCTGGACCATGGACTGGGGAACAAAGAATACAAAGAAAGCCAGTTTCTACTTTGAAAACGGCCTTAGGAGTGAAGATTGTGGAGTTTTCAGACTTGTGTGACTTTCTCACAGGACAGAGCTGACGTGGGTTGAGACTGGGGTGGAGGCAGCAGCCACTGAGCATGTAGCAATCTCAAGGGCACACTGGGATAGAACAGTCCTCTCCCTCCAGTACTGTGGGAAGAGTGGGAAGAGGAAATATTGCCCCCCTCCCCGCCTCAAGGACCAAAGACCCTGCCAGAGGCCCTTTGTCAGCTGGTCAGAGTGGCACTATTTCAGAACCAGGTTTGCACCAAGCGGAATCCTTTAGGACATTGGGTTTTGAATGCCAGCTGAGTGCCTAAGACTGGAGCAGGACAAACCAGCCACCTGTTCTACTCTGTGAGGGCTGCCTGAACAGCCTGGCTTGAGTCACCCAGTCCGGGAGGGGAGGAGACAGCAGGGTGTCTCCATTTTTCCCCCCATCACCAACACACTGGTGCTTCAGGGAAAATGACAGTGGCCCCCCGTGGAGGCGGGACATGCTTACACCAAACCTCACCCTCTCTGCCGGACAACTACATATTTATGGGGGTAGGGCTGACACTGACCAAACCAGACAGCCTCTGCTCCAGACCAGCATGGCCACCGGTCTCAGGCACCAACAGACAACTATCCTGTGGTTTTGCACTTTCTGATTTGAATTTTTGAATTTTAGTCAATTTTTATTTTACACACACACACATACACACACACACACACACACAATTTTTTTTTTCTTGCTCTTGTTTTTTTAGTCAGGCATTTTTACTCTATTCTTTTTACACCTTTTCCATATCTCTTTCTTCTTTATTTTCCTCTCTGTCTTATGGTTTCTTTGATTCTCTGCCTGATCTTTTTTCCCACCATGTCATTTCTCTCTTTGTAGGGGATAAGGCTTCTACCACCCCCACCTTATTCATTTTTTTCCAGGGTTACTTCAGTGAACAAATCAAAGTCCACTTGGTCAAAGGTCCAAACACTCCACCACGACAAGTAAAGAGGAGCTTTGCAGAGGACTGACTAGTGGGATACAGCAGTCAAATACATAACAACAGAGTCTATGCAACACACTCTGAAAACACTTCCTGAACTGCCAGGCCCTGGACAGTCTATGCCCCTTTTAAATATAGTAGTACTAGCAGGTGCAGGACACATAACAAGTTATTTATTTTACATATATAATATGTAAAAGACAGAAAATTGTCAAGAAGACACTGAGAACTACCTTCAAAATCAACAGAAACAGGTCAACACCACAACATATTATAATGAAACTGGCAAACTACAAAGATAAAGCGAGAATTCCAAAAGTAGCTAGGGACAAATGAACCTTAACGTACAAGGGTAGACACAGAAGTATAGTAGCAGACCTGTCCACTGAAATTTGGCAGGCCAGAAGGGAATGACAGGAAATATTCAATGTGCTGAAAGGGAAAAATATGCAGCCAACAATCCTTTATCTGGCAAGGCTATCATTCAGAATAGAAGGAGACAAAGGCTTTCCCAGCAAACAAAAACTAAAGGTGTTCATCACCTCTAAACCAGCCCTGCAAGAGATCCTAAGGGGGACTCTGTGAGTACAGGGCAGCAAAGACTACAAAGGACCAGAGATATCACCACAAGCATGAAACCTACAGATAACACAATGACACTAAATCTGTATCTTTCAATAGTCACTCTGTTAATGGACTAAATGCCCCAATCAAGAGACATAGGGTATCAGACTGGATAAAAAAACAAGATTCATCTATCTATAGGCTGCCTACAAGAGACTCATTTTCGACTTGAGGACACCTGCAGATTAAAAGTAAAGGATTGGGTCGCCTGGGTGGCTCAGTCGGTTAAGCGTCCGACTTCAGCTCAGGTCACGATCTCACGTTCCGTGAGTTCGAAACCCACGTCCGGCTCTGGGCTGATGTCTCAGAGTCTGGAGCCTGCTTCCGGTTCTGTGTCTCCTTCTCTCTCTGCCCCTCCCCCGTTCATGCTCTGTCTCTCTCTGTCTCAAATAAACGTTAAAAAAAAAAATGTAAAGGATGGAGATCCATCTATCATGCTACTGGATGTCAGAAGAAAGCTGGAGTAGCCATCCTTATTATCAGACAAACTAGATTTTAAAATAAAAACTGTAAGAAGGACATTACTTACTGTATGATTAAGGGGTCTATCCAGTGAGAAGGTCTAACAATTGTAAATGTTTATGCGCCCAACATGGAGTGCCCAAATATATACATCAATTAATCACAAATATAAATAAATGTATAGATAACAATACCATGATCTAGGGGACTTTAAAGCCCAATGACAGCAATAGATAGATCACTTAGGCAGAAAATCAGTAAGGATACAATGGCTCTAAATGACACATTGGACCAGATGGACATAACAGTTATATTCAGACCTTTCAGGACACCGGAGTGGCTCACTGGCTAAGTGTCTGACTCTAGATATCAGCTCAGGTCATGATCTCATGGCTTGTGAGTTTGAGCCCCACAACAGGCTCTGTGCTGACAGTACAGAGCCTGCTTCGGATTCTTTCTCCCTGTATCTCTGCCCCCACTCCCCCCACACTCTGCTTGCTATCTCTCTTTCAAACTAAATAAAACTAAACTCAAAAAAAAAAAAAAAAAAAAAAAAGAAAACAACCCAAAAAACAAAAACTCTTCATTCTAAAGCAGAATACACATTCTTCTCGAGTACACATGGAACATTCTCCAAAACAGATCACATACTGGGTCACAAAACAGTCCTCAGTAAATATAAGAGGACAGAGTTCATACCATGAATATTTTCAGATCACAATGCTATGAAACTTGAAATCAACCATCAAGAAAAAATTTGGAAAGCCTCCAAATACAGGGTTGTTAAACATCATCCTATCACAAAATGAATGGGTCAACCAGAAAATTAAAGAAGAAATTTAAAAATATATGGAAGCAAATGAAAATGAAAATATGACAGTCCAAACCCTTTGGGATGCAGCAAATTTTCTTCTTAGGACTGTCTTTGCTGCATTGCAATCCAGGCTTATTTCAAGAAAGAAGAAAATCCCAAATACACCTCAAGAAACTAGAAACACAGCAGTAAAGAAAGCCCAATGCCAACAGAAGGAGAGATATAATAAAGATGAGAGCAGAAATAAACAATATAAAATCCAGAAAAACAGTAGAACAGATAAATGAAAATCTTAAGAGCTAGTTTTTTTAAAGAATGAATATTGATAAATCCCTAGTCAGACTTCTCAAAAATAAAAAAGAGAGGACCCACATAAATAAAAATCATGGATGAAAGAGGACAGATCACAACCAACACCACAGAAATACACACAACTATTAGTGAATACTATGAAAAGTTATATGCCAACAAACTGGACAACCTGGAGGAAAATGGACAAATTACTAGACAGCCACACGCTACCAGAACTCAAACATGAAGAAATAGAAAGTTTGAACAGACCCATAACCAGCAAAGAAATGAAATCAGTTATCAAAACTCTCCCAGCAAATAAGAATATTGGGTCAAATGGCTTCCAGGAAAATTCTATCAGACTTAAAATTTAAAGCAGTGTTAATACCTATTCTTCTCAATCTGTTCCAAAAAACAGAAATGGAAAGAAGGCTCCTGGACTCATTCTATGAAGCCAGCATCACCTTGGATCCCCAAATCCGACAAAGACCCTGCCAAAAATGAGAATTATAGGCCAATATCCCTGACAAACATAGATCCAAAAATTCTCAAGAAGATATTAGCAAATCAAATTCAACAGCATATAAAAAGAATTATTCACCATGACCAAGTGGGATTAATTCCTGGACTGCAGGACTAGTCCAATATTTGCAAATCAATCAGTGTGATACATCACATTGACAGAAGACAGAGTAAGAACCATATGACCCTGTCAATAGATGCAGAAAAAGCATTTAAGAAAGTACATCATCACTTCTTGATAAAAATCCTCAAGAAAGTTGGGGATAGAAGGAATGTAGTTTAACACCATAGAAGTCATATATGAAGTTATCAAATTCACTTTTCACAGCTGACATGATAGTCTACATGGAAAACCCAAAAGACTCCACCAAAAGTCTGCTAGAACTGATACATGAATTCAGCAAAGTCTCAGTATACAAAATCAACATACAGAAATCAGTTGCATTTCTATACACCAATAATGAAGCAACAGAAAGAGATATCATGGAACTGATCTCATTTGCATTTGCACCAAGAGGCATAAAGTACTTAGGAATAAACCGAACCAAAGAGATAAGATATCTGTATGCTGAATACTACAGAAAGCTTATTAAAGAAATTGAAGAAGACACAAAGAGATGGAAAACACATTCCATGCTCATGGATTGGAAGAGCAAATGTTATTAAAATGTCCATACTACCTAAAACGATCTACAAATCCAAAGCAATCCCTATCAAATAGCACCAACAATTCATGGGGTGCCCGTGGCTCAGTAAGTTAAGTGTCTGATTTCAGGTCAGGTCATGGTCTCGTGGCTGATGTGTTCAAGCCCTGCGTCGGGCTCTGTACTGATAGCTCAGGGCCTGGAGCCTGTTTCAGATTCTGTCTCCTTCTCTCTCTGCCCTTCCCCCACTCGAATTCTATCTCTTTCTCAGAAATAAATATTTAAAATTTAAACAAAAAGCACCTGCATTCTTCACAGAGCTAGAGCAAAGAATCCTAAAATTTGTATGGAACAACAAAAAACCTCAAGGAACCAAAGTAATGTTGAAAAACAAAAACAAATCTGGAGGCATCACAATCCTGGACTTTGGCTTGCACTACAAAGCTGTAATCATCAACACAGTATGGTATTGGCACAAAAACAGACACATGGACCAATGGAATGGAAAAGAGAAATGGACCCGAAGTGTATGGCCAGCTAATCTTCGACAAAGCAGCAAAAAGTACCCAATGGAAAGACAAGTCTCTTTAGCAAATGGTGCTCAGAGAACTGGAGCAGAAGAATAAAATTGGACCACTTTCTTACACTGTACACAAAAATAAACTCAACATGGATGAAGGATCTAAATGGATAAAGGACCTAAGTGTGAGACAAGAAATGATCAAAATCCTAGAGGAGAAAATAGGCAACAACCTCTTTTGACCTCAGTTGCAGCAACTTCTTGACATGTATCCAAAAGTAAGGAAAACGAAAGCAAAAATGAACTAGTGAGACATCATTAAGATAAAAGCCTTCTGCACAAGAAAGCAAACAATCAACCAAACCAAAAGGCAACCAACAGAATGTAAGATATTTGCAAATAATATATTTGATAAAGGGTTAGTATCCAAAATCTTGAAGAACTTTATACCCCAAAACCCTGGGTTTTCTTTATCAATAAAGAACTCAACGGGAGGATCCTGGGAAGATGGCAGCGTAGGAGGATGCTGGGCTCACCGTGCGTCCTGCTGATCACTTAGGTTCCACCTACACCTGCCTACATAACCCAGAAACCCGCCAGAAGACTAGCAGAACGGAGTCTCCAGAGCCAAGGGCAGATGAAAGGCCCAAGGAAGAGGGTAGGAAGGGCAGAGAGGCGGTGCGCGCTACACGGACTGATGTGAGGGAGCCGGGGCAGAGGGGCGGCCCGCCGGCCAAGCAGAGCCCCGCAGTCTGGTTTGCAAAAACGGAGGGGCCGGACGGAGTGTGTTCCAACAGCAAGCGGGACTTGACATCTGGAAGGTTATAAGCTAACAGCTCTGGTTGGACAACGGGAGGGCTGGAGGACAATGGGAGGGAGAGTTGTTGAGCCCCAGACAACAGAGCTCAGCTTGGCAGGGAATAAAGGCGCTCGCTAGCACCATCTCCCTCGTCCATCCCCCAGCCAAAATCCCAAAGGCAGTTCCTGCCAGGGACTTTGCTTGCACCATGCAAACACGCAACGCTGTGCTTCTGCGGATCCATCCCTCTGGCAGGTCTGACTCCCTCCTGGTGCCCCATGGCCCCTCCTGAAGCGGATTTCGAAGGAAAAGTGAGTTGAGCCTGCCCTTCCCGCCCCTGTGCACCTTGCTGATCCACCCCAGCTAATATGTCAGATCCCCAGGACCACAAGCCTGGCAGTGTGCAAGTAGCCCAGAAAGGCCATGCCACCCCATAGTGAATCCCGCCCCTAGGAGAGGGGAAGAGAAGGCACACACCAGTCTCACTGTGGCCCCACCCACCAATGCAAGTTATTCAAAACAGCACAGGAGAAGTGCCCTGCAGTCCCGAACCACTCCAGGAACTATCCAAAGTGACACGGAAGAATTCCCCTCAGAAAAACGTCTAGGAAATAACAACAGCTAACAAACTGATCAAAAATGATTTAAACAGTATAACAGAAAGTGAATTTAGAATAATAGTCATGAAAGTAATCGCTGGGCTTGAAAAGGACAGCAGAGAATCTCTTGCTACAGAGATCAAGGGACTAAGGAACAGCCAGGAGAAGCTAAAAAATGCTATCAATGAACTGCAAAATAAAATGGAGACAACTACAGCTCACATTGAAGAGGCAGAGGAGAGAATAGGTGAACTAGAAGATAAAATTATGGAAAAAGAAGAACCTGAGAAAAAGAGAGATAAAAAAATCCAGGAGTATGAGGGGAAAATTAGAGAACTAAGTGACGCACTAAAGAGAAATAATATACATATAATTGGTATTCCAGAGGAGGAAGAGAGAGGGAAAGGTGCTGAAGGTGTACTTGAAGAAATAATAGCTGAGAACTTCCTGGATCTGGGGAAGGAAAAAGGCATTGAAATCCAAGAGGCACAGAGAACTCCCTTCAGACGTAACTTGAATAGATCTTCTGCACAACATATCATAGTGAAACTGGCAAAATACAAGGATAAAGACAAAATTCTGAAAGCAGCTAGAGATAAATGCACTCTAACATATAAAGGGAGACCTATAAGACTCGTGACTGATCTCTCTATTGAAACTTGGCAGGCCAGAAAGGAATGGCAGGAAATCTTCAATGTGATAAACAGAAAAAATGTGACAGTAAGTCTGTCATTTAGAATAGAAGGAGAGATAAAGGTCTTCCCAAACAAACAAAAACTGAAGGAATTCATCACTACTAAACCAGCCCTTACAAGAGATCCTAAGGGGGATCCTGTGAGACATAGTACCAGAGACATCACTACAAGCATGACACCTACAGACATCACAATGAGTCTAAACCCATATCTTTCTATAATAACACTGAATGTAAATGGACTAAATGTGCTAACCAAAAGACACAGGGTATCAGAATGAATAAAAAAAACAAGACCCATCTATTTGCTGTCTACAAGAGACTCATTTTAGACCTAAGGACACCTTCAGATTGAAAGTGAGGGGATGGAGAACTATTTATCATGCATGCTACTGGAAGTCAAAAGAAAGCTGGAGTAGCCATACTTCTATCAGACAAACTAGATTTTAAATTAAAGGATGTAACAAGAGATGAAGAAGGGCATTATATAATAATTACAGGGTCTATCCATCAGGAAGAGCTAACAATTATAAATGTCTATGCGCCGAATATGGGAGCCCCCAAATATATAAAACAATTACTCACAAACATAAGCAACCTTATTGATAAGAATGTGGTAATTGCAGGGGACTTTAACACTCCACTTACAGAAATGGATAGATCATCTAGACACATGGTCATTAAAGAAACAAGGGCCTGAATGAGACATTGGATCAGATGGACTTGACAGATATATTTAAAACTCTGCATCCCAAAGCAACAGAATATACTTTTTTCTCGAGTGCACATGGAACATTCTCCAAGATAGATCACAGACTGGGTCACAAAACAGCCCTTCATAAGTATACAAGAATTGAAATCATACCATGCATACTTTCAGACCACAATGCTATGAAGCTTGAAATCAACCACAGGAAAAAGTCTGGAAAACCTCCAAAAGCATGGAGGTTAAAGAACACCCTACTAAAGAATGAGTGCGTCAACCAGGCAATTAGAGAAGAAATTTAAAAATATATGGAAACAAATGAAAATGAAAATACAACAATCCAAACGCTTTGGGATGCAGCGAAGGCAGTCCTGAGAGGAAAATACATTGCAATCCAGGCCTATCTCAAGAAACAAGAAAAATCCCAAATACAAAATCTGACAGCACACCTAAAGGAAATAGAAACAGAACAGCAAAGACAGCCTAAATCCAGCAGAAGAAGAGAAATAATAAAGACCAGAGCAGAAATAAACAATATAGAATCTAAAAAAACTGTAGAGCAGATTAACGAAACCAAGAGTTGTTTTTTTTGAAAAAATAAACAAAATTGACAAACCTCTAGCCAGGCTTCTCAAAAAGAAAAGGGAGATGACCCAAATAGATAAAATCATGAATGAAAATGGAATTATTACAACCAATCCCTCAGAGATACAAGCAATTATCAAGGAATACTATGAAAAATTATATGCCAACAAACTGGACAACCTGGAAGAAATGGACAAATTCCTAAACACCCACATGCTTCCAAAACTCAATCAGGATGAAATAGAAAGTTTGAACAGACTGATAACCAGCGAAGAAATTGAATCAGTCATCAAAAATATCCCAACAAATAAGAGTCCAGGACCAGATGGCTTCCCTGGGGAGTTCTACCAGACATTTAAAGCAGAGATAATACCTATCCTTCTCAAACTATTCCAAAAAACAGAAAGGGAAGGAAAACTTCCAGACTCATTCTATGAAGCCAGTATTACTTTGATTCCTAAACCAGACAGAGACCCAGTAAAAAAAGAGAACTAAAGGCCAATATCCCTGAAGAATATGGATGCAAAAATTCTCAGTAAGATACCAGCAAATCGAATTCAACAGCATATAAAAAGAATTATTCACCAGATCAAGTGGGATTCATTCCTGGGATGCAGGGCTGGTTCAACATTCTCAAATCAATCAGTGTGATACATCACATTAATAAAAGAAAAGAACCATATGATCCTGTCAATTGATGGAGAAAAGGCCTTTGACAAAATTAAGCAACATTTCTTAATAAAAACCCTCGAGAAAGTCGGGATAGAAGGAACATACTTAAACATCATAAAAGCCATTTATGAAAAGCCCACAGCTAACATCATCCTAAATGGGGAAAAACTGAGAGCTTTTTCCCTGAGATCACGAACATGACAGGGATGTCCACTCTCACCGCTGTTGTTTAACATATTGTTGGAAGTTCTAGCATCAGCAATCAGACAACAAAAGGAAATCAAAGGCATCAAAATTGGCAAACATGAAGTTAAGCTTTCACTTTTTGCAAATGACATGATATTACACATGGAAAATCCGGTAGACTCCACCAGAAGTCTGCTAGAACTGATACATGAATTCAGCAAAGTTGCAGGATATAAAATCAATGTACAGAAATCAGTTGCATTCTTATACATTAATAATGAAGCAACAGAAAGACAAATAAAGAAACTGATCCCATTCACAATTGCACCAAGAAGCATAAAATACCTAGGAATAAATCTAACCAAAGATGTACAAGATCTGTATGCTGAAAACTATAGAAAGCTTATGAAGGTAATTGAAGAAGATTTAAAGAAATGGAAAGACATTCCCTGCTCATGGAATGGAAGAATAAATATTGTCAAAATGTCAATACTACCCAAAGCTTTCTACACATTCAATGCAATCCCAACCAAAATTGCACCAGCATTGTTCTCAAAGCTAGAACAAGCAATCCTAAAATTCATATGGAACCACAAAAGGCCCCGAATAGCCAAAGTAATTTTAAAGAAGAAGACCAAAACAGGAGGCATCAGAATCCCAGACTTTAGCCTCTACTACAAAGCTGTAATCATCAAGACAGAATGGTATTGGCACAAAAACAGACACATAGACCAATGGAATAGAATAGAAACCCCAGAACTAGACCCACAAATGTATGGCCAACTCATCTTTGACAAGGCAAGAAAGAATATCCAATGGAAAAAAGACAGGCTCTTTAACAAATGGTGCTGGGAGAACTGGACAGCAACATGCAGAAGGTTGAAACCAGACCACTTTCTCACACCATTCACAAAAATAAACTCAAAATGGATAAAGGACCTGAATGTGAGACAGGAAACCATCAAAATCCTAGAGGAGAAAGCAGGAAAAGACCCCTTTGACCTCGGCCATAGCAATTCCTTACTTGACACATCCCCAAAGGCAAGGGAATTAAAAGCAAAAATGAACTACGGGGACCTTATGAAGATAAAAAGCTTCTGCACAGCAAAGGAAACAACCAACAAAACTAAAAGGCAACCAACGGAATGGGAAAAGATATTTGCAAATAACATATCGGACAAAGGGCTAGTATCCAAAATCTATAAAGAGCTCACCAAACTCCACACCTGAAAAACAAATAATCCAGTGAAGAAATGGGCAGTAAACATGAATAGACACTTCGCTAAAGACATCCAGATGGCCAACAGGCACATGAAGAGATGCTCAACGTCGCTCCTCATCAGGGAAATACAAACCAAAACCACACTCAGATATCACCTCACACCAGTCAGAGTGGCTAAAATGAACAAATCAGACTATAGATGCTGGCGAGGATGTGGAGAAATGGAAACCCTCTTGCACTGTTGGTGGGAATGCAAATTGGTGCAGCCACTCTGGAAAACAGTGTGGAGTTTCCTCAAAAAATTAAAAATAGACCTACCCTATGACCCCGCAATAGCACTGCTAGGAATTTATCCAAGGGATACAGGAGTACTGATGCATAGGAGCAGTTGTGCCCCAATGTTTATAGCAGCACTCTCAACAATAGCCAAATTATGGAAAGAGCCTAAATGTCCATCAACTGATGAATGGATAAAGAAATTGTGGTTTATATACACAATGGAGTACTACGTGGCAATGAGAAAGAATGAAATATGGCCCTTTGTAGCAACATGGATGGAACTGGAGAGTGTTATGCTAAGTGAAATACGCCATACAGAGAAAGACAGATACCATATGGTTTCACTCTTATGTGGATCCTGAGAAACTTAACAGAAACCCATGGGGGAGGGGAAGGGGGAAAAAAAAAAAAAAGAGGTTAGAGTGGGAGAGATCCAAAGCATAAGAGACTCTTAAAAACAGAACAAACTGAGAGTTGATGGGGGGTGGAAGATGGGTATTGAGGGCACCTTTTGGGATGAGCACTGGGTGTTGTATGGAAACCAATTTGACAATAAACTTCATATATTGAAAAAAAAAAACTCAACTCCCCAAAAACAAATAATCCAGTAAAGAAATGAGCAGAAGACATGAATGCACACTTTTGCAAAGATATCCAGATGGCTAACAGGCATATGAAAAAATGCTCAACATCACTGTCAGGGAAATACAAATCAAAACCACATTGAGATATCACCTCATACCAGTCGGAGTGGCTAAAACCAACACGGCAGGAAACAAAAAATGTTGGTAAGGATGTAGAGAAGGGAAAACTCTCTTGCACTGTTGGTGGGGATGCAACTGGTGCAGACACTCTGGAAAAGTGTGGAAGTTCCTCAAACAATTGAAAATGGAATTACGACCCAGCAATTGCACTACTAGGAATGTATCCAAAGGATATAGGACTGCTGATTCAACGGGGCACATATATTCCAATGTTTATAGCAGCAGTATCAACAATAGCAAAATTATAGAAAAAGCCCAAATGTCAATTAACTTCTGATGGATAAAGATGTGCTGTGTGTGTGTGTGTGTGTGTGTGTGTGTGTGTGTGTGTGTGTGTGTGATGGAATACTACTTGGAAGTGAAAAAGAAATCTTGTCATTTTCAACAATGTGGATGGAACTGGAGGGTATTATCCTTAGTGAAGTAAGTCAGTCAGAGATAGATACCATATGATCTTGTGGTCTCTGTGTTTGAGCTCCCTGTTGGACTCTGGTGACAGCTGAGTCTGGAGCCTGCTCCAGATTCTGTCTTCCTCTCTCTGTCCCTCCCCTGCTCGTGTTTTCTCTTCCTCTCAAACATAAACATAAAAAAAAAAAAAAAAAAAAGGCACAAAAACAGACACATAGACCGATGGAATAGAATAGAAACCCCAGAACTAGACCCACAAACGTATGGCCAACTCATCTTTGACAAAGCAGGAAAGAACATCCAATGGAAAAAAGACAGTCTCTTTAACAAATGGTGCTGGGAGAACTGGACAGCAACATGCAGAAGGTTGAAACCAGACCACTTTCTCACACCATTCACAAAAATAAACTCAAAATGGATAAAGGACCTGAATGTGAGACAGGAAACCATCAAAACCTTAGAGGAGAAAGCAGGAAAAGACCTCTCTGACCTCAGCCGTAGCAATCTCTTACTCGACACATCCCCAAAGGCAAGGGAATTAAAAGCAAAAGTGAACTACTGGGACTTTATGAAGATAAAAAGCTTCTGCACAGCAAAGGAAACAACCAACAAAACTAAAAGGCAACCAACGGAATGGGAAAAGATATTTGCAAATGACATATCGGACAAAGGGCTAGTATCCAAAATCTATAAAGAGCTCACCAAACTCCACACCCGAAAAGCAAAGAACCCAGTGAAGAAATGGGCAGAAAACATGAATAGACACTTCTCTAAAGAAGACATCCAGATGGCCAACAGGCACATGAAAAGATGTTCAGCGTCGCTCCTTATCAGGGAAATACAAATCCAAACCACTCAGGTATCACCTCACGCCAGTCAGAGTGGCCAAAATGAACAAATCAGGCGACTATAGATGCTGGAGAGGATGTGGAGAAACGGGAACCCTCTTGCACTGTTGGTGGGAATGCAAATTGGTGCAGCCACTCTGGAAAGCAGTGTGGAGGTTCCTCAGAAAATTAAAAATAGACCTACCCTATGACCCCGCAATAGCACTGCTAGGAATTTATCCAAGGGACACAGGAGTACTGATGCATAGGGGCACTTGTACCCCAATGTTCATAGCAGCACTCTCAACAATAGCCAAATTATGGAAAGAGCCTAAATGTCCATCAACTGATGAATGGATAAAGAAATTGTGGTTTATATACACAATGGAATACTACGTGGCAATGAGAAAAAATGAAATATGGCCTTTTGTAGCAATGTGGATGGAACTGGAGAGTGTGATGCTAGGTGAAATAAGCCATACAGAGAAAGACAGATACCATATGGTTTCACTCTTATGTGGATCCTGAGAAACTTAACAGGAACCCATGGGGGAGGGGAAGGAAAAGAAAAAAAAAAAAAAAAAAAAAAGAGGTTAGAGTGGGAGAGAGCCAAAGCATAAGAGACTGTTGAGAACTGAGAGCAAACTGAGGGTTGATGAGGGGTGGGAGGGAAGAGAGGGTGGGTGATGGGTATTGAGGAGGGCACCTTTTGGGATGAGCACTGGGTGTTGTATGGAAACCAATTTGACAATAAATTTCATATATAAATTAAAAAAAAATGGGACTACCCTTTCCCTGTTGTTTATTATCATCAATCACATATGCATGGGTTTACTTTTGGGCTATGATGTTCCATTGGTTATGCATCTGGTTTTATGCCAATACAGTTTTGATTACTACAGTTTTGTAAAATGGTTTCAAATCATGAAGTGTGATGCCTCTACCTTTGTTCTTCTAGATTGCTTTGCCTATATGGGATCCTTTGCTATTTAGTACAAATTTTAGGACTGTTTTCTGTATTTGTTACAAAAAGTCCTTCAAATTTTGATAGAGATTACACTGGATCTATAGATCATTTTGGGATGTAGGGATATTTTAATACTTTTAATTCTTCCAACCCATGAACACAATTATTTCCAATTTCTCTTTTTCAATTTCTTTCATTAAAGTCTTATATTTTCAGTGTACATACATTCGTGCGTTAAATAGTATTTCAGTGTTACAAATGCAAATGAGATTATTTTCCTAATATCTTGATGGGTTGTTATTAGTATAGACATTCAACTGATTTTTACATATTTTGTATTCTGTGACACTACTAAATTTGTGTGTGTATGTATGTCCGTGTGTGTGGAGGTTACAGTTTTCTATATATTTAAGATTATGCCATCTACAACAGAGGTAATTTTTCTTCCTTTTTGATTCTGATGACTTATTTTTCTTGCTTAAATGCTCTTGCTATTACTTCCAATACTGTGTTGAATTAAAAATGAAAAGAGATATCATCTTTTTCCTGATCTTGAGGAAAAGTTCTCATCTTTTCACTATTGAACATGATGTTGGGCCTGTCATTTATAGCTTTATTATATCAAGGCAGGGCCCATTTGTCCTCGGTTTCTCAAGAGCTTTTATAAGAGAGATGTTGACATTTGGTAAATGTTTATTCTGCATCCAATAGATAACTTTGTGAGGCCAGCATTATCCTGGATGCCACCATAAAAAAAAAAAAAAATTACAGGCCAATATGTGATGAACATACATGCAAAAAAAAAAAAATAAATAAATAAATAAACAAACAAAACTCCATAAAGTATGGCAGACCAAATTCAATAGTGTATTAAAAGAAGCATTCACTGGGGCGCCTGGGTGGCTCAGTCGGTTAAGTGTCCGACTTCAGCTCAGGTCTTGATCTTGCGGTCCGTGAGTCGAGCCCCGCATCGGGCTCTGTGCTGACAGCTCAGAGCCTGGAGCCTGATTCCGATTCTGTGTCTCCCTCTCTCTCTGCCCTTCCCCCGTTCATGCTCTGTCTCTGTCTCAAAAATAAATAAGTGTTAAAAAAAAAAAAAAAGCAGCATTCACTGTGATCAACTGGATTTATTCCAGGAATTGCTTCAATACCAACAAATCAATCAGTGTGATGCACCACATTAACCACATAAAGTATAAAACCATATGATCATTCCAATAGATGCAAAAAATATAAAGTTCAACATGTATTTATGATAAAAACTCTCAACAAAGTGTACACGGAGAAAATGTACCTCCACGTACCAAAGGTCATATGTCTCAAGCTCACAGCTAACATCATACTCAATGGTGAGTTTTTCGTTAAAGATCAGGAACAAGACAGGTACCAGTATACATACTTATTTGGCACTATCAACACAGAACTGGAGGTCCTAGCCAGAACAATTAGGCAGGAAATAGAAGGCATCAAATCTGAAAGTAAATTAAACTATTTATAGATGAAATAAAATTACATATAGAAAACCCTAAAAGTTCCACCAGAAAACTTGTAACTAATAAACGAATTCAACAAATTGGCAGGATACAAAATCAATATAGAGAAATCAGCTGCATTTCTATACACTAATGATAAACTAACACACACATTAATTAAGTGAATATCATTCACAATTGCATAAAAAAAACCCTAGAAATAAATTTAACCAAGGAGGTGAAAGACCTGTACCATGAAAACTATAAAACAGTGATGAAAGAAACCAGACAGTAAGTGTAAAAGTCTAGAAGAAAATATAGGAAATTTTGGTAATGATTTTTTTAATTTGCTAATAAAAACAAAGACAAAAACAAAAATAAACAAGTGAACCACATGAAACTAAAAAGCTTCCGCCCAGAAATAGAAGCAATCGATAAAATGAAAATGCAATCTACTTTAGGAGAAAATATTTGCAGATCATATATGGTATGGTATTAATATCTAAAGTATATGAAGAAGCCATACAACTCAACAGGAAAAAAACCCAAACCACCTGATTAAAAAATGAGAACTGATAGTAGATATATAAATGGGCACTAGGTACATGAAAAGGTGATCAGAATCACTAATTAGGGGAATGCAAATCAAAATCACAATGACATTTTATCTCCCATATGTTAAAATGGCTAGTAGCGAGACAAAAGACATGATGGTGAAAACCCTTCTGTAGTATTGTTGGGAATGTAAACTGGTGGACACACTATGAAAAATGGTAAATTCCTCAAACAATTAGAAATAGAATTATCTTATGATTCAGGAATCATACTTGGATTATACCCAAAGGACATTGAGGAGATATCACCACTGTCATATACATTTCCACCTATTCACAATATTCAAGACATGAAACAATCTGGTGTCCATCCATGGATAAGTGGACAAAGAAACATGTATCACACTTTATATATACACAGTGAAATAAGTCAAAAGAGAAAGGCAAATATATGTTATCATTTACACAGGAATTTAAAAGGTGGTAAACTCCGAGAAACACAGGCTAGAGTGATGGCTATTTAGGGTAGTAAGAGTGGAAAAATAGGGAAATAGTGGTCACAGAGCACAAAATTAGTTATGAGTAAGTTCTGGGAATAATGTTGAGTATTGTGATTACAATACTACTACTTATTCAGTATTTAAAATAATTGAAATATATCTGATAGTTGCTAACAGAAAAAAGGTTTTCACTGCAAAGAAGAAATAGTAATTATGTGAAGGGATGGAGTTGTTATATAACCCTCCTGTGGTGATCATTTTATCACAAAGGAGTGTATCCCTGAACTTACACAATGTTATGTCAATTACAGCTGGGAAATAACTGTCATGTCAGTAACTCCGCAGGGAAAAGGTAGAATCAGACTATAAACAAATGTCAAAAATTCAAAGAATTTAAACAATGGGCAAATACACGATATCTCTAAACGACTTACAGAAATGAACAGTTAGCACGTGAAAAGATATTCAACATCATTCACTAACCACTAAGAAAATGCAAATCAAAATAGTAATAAAGTACCACTCCATATCTATGATAATGGCTATTACGGGACAAAAAACAAACACAAAATCACTTTTGGTAAGGGTGTGAGAAGTTGGAACACTTATGTATTATTGGGGAGAATGCAAAATGGTACAGCTGCTATGAAAACCAGTTATGACAATTCCTCAATAAGTAAAATACAGAAATAATGTAAGACTCAGTGATTCTAATTCTAGGTATACACCTCCAAGAATTAATAGCAGGAACTTCAACAGGTCATTGCATATCAGTGTTCCCAGCAGTGTTATTCATAACATCCGCAACATGGATATTACCCACAGACCATCCAGGGATGAATGAATAAACAAAATGCATATAATGGAATATTATTCAACTTTAAAAAGGAGAAAACCCTGATATAAACTACAACATAAATGAACTTTGAAAACCTTATTCTGAGTGAAATAAACCAGTAACAAAGGGACAAATCTGGGGCACCTGGGTGGCTCAATGGATTAAGCATCCAACTTTGGCTCAGGTCACGATCTCGCAGTTCATGGGTTCGAGCACTATATTGGGCTCTCTGCTGGCAGCTCGGAGCCTGGACCCTGTTTCAGATTTTGTGTCTCCCTCTCCTGTTGCCCCTCTCCTGCTAGTGCTGTCTCTCTCTTGAAAATAAATAAATAAAATTTTTTTAAACAGGACAAATCTTGTATATTCCCACTTACTAAGGTATCTAACAGGCAATTTAGGGACAAAGTATAATAGGGAAAAGAGAGAAATGAGTAATTACTGTTTAATGGGTAGCTTCTATGAGATGATGAAAAGGTTCGTGAATAGAGGATAATTCTAAAGCACTGTGAATGTTCTTAATGCCATTAAATTGCACACTTGATTAACATGGTATATTATGTGTATTTTGCCACAAAAATAATTTATATGCTGTTTTGCATTTATAACATTTTCAAGATGACATAGAAATTGACATTTGTTAGTATTTAAATTCATAAGTAGTTTCTTGGGGTAACTAGGTGGCTCAGCCAGTTAAGCATATGACTTCAGCTCAGGTCATGATCTCAAGGTTCGTTGGTTCAAGTCCTGCGTCGGGGTCTGTGTTGACAGCTCAGAGCCTGAACTCTGCTTGGGACTCTGCTTATCTCCTTCTCTCTCTGCCCTTCCTTCATTTGTGCTCTCTTGGTCTCTCAAAAATAAATGAATATTAACAAAATTTTTTTAATTAAAAAATAAATTTGTATGTTGTTTCCAAGGTACAGTCATGGAAAAGATATATTTACAAAGGGTAGCATCAGGATATTATACTGATATGATGAAACAATTCTGTACCTTAACTAGGATGGTAGTTGCACAAATATACTTGAATCAAATTCCACAGAATTACAAGCACATACAAGAAATGTGTGCTTGTAAAAGTTGTAAAAACTGAGTAAGAATAAATTAAAAGAAAAACTCTGAATAAGGTTTGTAGTATTATAGTTAAAAATACTACATCATGCACTGGAAAATTGCCTTGTTTTACAGTATTCTGTAGTTATATGTCCTATTGCATTAAGCTAGTTGAAAGCTCATGAACTTTATAAATTCATTCTTCACCTCCTTATAAAGATCACTTCAAATAAAAGGTTACATTATCAAATCTAATGCAACACCACATAAAAAAAACAAGACTGGCACCTGGTTGGCTCAGTCAGAACAGCATACAACTCTTGATCTGGTGGTTTTAAGTTTGGGACCCATGCTAGACGTAGAGATCACTAAAACAAATTAAATAAAGTAACTAAATAAATATAAAAAATAGCCAATATCAAATCAAATTTATTCCCAAAAGTGAAATTGTTTCATTATTAGGAAATTTATTATCATACTCCATATTAACCAATCCATGGAAAGAAAGACCATATGGCTAAAAATGCTGGGGGCAGGGGCGGGTACGGGTGTGTATGTAAGAACTTTGACAAAACTCAACTACCATTCATGACTGAAAACAGTACAGAAAACAGAACCCTAGAGCTTTCGTTCCTGTTGAGTTCCTTTATTTCACACAGAAGCTGTTAATGGCAGAGTCATAATAGGTGCAGATGATGCTGAGTGTCAGACTGTGCTAAATGGCACAGAGGGAACACAGCAGTAGTGTCTGGAGGGCCTGCCAAACTGATGAAATGATTCATTTTGGATGAGCCTATGAAATTTGGTTGGAAGCCATACCAGAACAGACTGTGATCCTGTGGTGTGGCACTGGGTCCTACAGGAAAAACTGTATGTTTTGGGAGCCGGGTAAGCACTGTGTTCCATTTTGAGTGGCATGCTATTTAGATGCAATTTACTGTTACTTTTGACCTATGGCAAGGTGAGGTCCTGCTGGGTGCAAGTTATTCAATAATGGTACACCTAAGGAGAAACTGTCCTATAGGCCAGAAAGCTTTCAAAAACTCACAAAAATGGGTAGTGGACTATATGAAATGGGAATTTTCTCTCCTCGCATTAGTTTAAAATTTCCCTTGGCAGTTAAAAACAGCCTTTTACCCTGTATTTTGGTTAAACCATCTGAGGTGGCTTCAATTTCCTCACATAGCATTTCAAATTCCTTATTATATCATGGATACCTTTTCTGCATTTTCATTCCAAGTCAGGCTATTTTGACTTTACTCCATAAACTGATTTTGAAGTTGGTGATATTATTTGCCTTAGCAAAATCTGCATCTGTGAGGGTTTCTCATTTCAGGATTTGGGTATGCCAAGCAGTTGCATTTTCCTTAACTTTTCTTGCCTGATAGGACATTGCACTGGATGTTGCATTTCCACTAGTCTTTGCAATTGGAATTTAACTCAGGAACAGCCAATTGGATGAGGTGCAGAAAAATAGGGGTGTGGGAAGGGATGTAGTTACTTCGCTCTCTGACCCATGTCATCCGACCTGAAAATGTGTTCTCATAGGATCTTGGAAGTTCCTATGGCTACTTACAATCATAAATACATACTAGCTGAAAATTTACATCTTACCTCTTTATGGAAATAACAGAAATGTTTGCGTGTGATGGGAATGCTGGCCACTGTACTAATCAAACACTGTACTAAAGATACCACACAGTCAAACCAGACATTAGAATAAAAATTTAACAGTGAGGGGAGAAGTACAATCACTACTATTTGTGGATCACATGATTGTCTAGAATACTCCAGAAAATCAAATCTAAAATTAATGCAACAAGGGTGCCTGGGTGGCTCAGTCAGTTGAGTTGGACTCTCAGATTCAGCTCAGGTCATGATCTCACAGTTCTGTGTTTGAGCCCCGCACTGGGTTCTATGCTGGCAGTGCGGAGCCTGCTTGGGGATCTCTCTTTTTCTGCCCCTCCCCTACTTATGTCTCTCTCAAAATAAATAAGCTTACAAATTTTTTTTTAAATTAGTGCAAAAATAATTTAACGAGAACACAAAACTAATATGTTAAAAGCCATATCCAGTATGTAACATAAAGCAACAAGGAAGATAAAACCCTCATTTGAATAGAAAGAAAAAAAAGAGGGGTGCCTCCGTGGCTCAGGTAGGGATCTGACTTCAGTTCACCTTACGATCTCAAGGTGTGTGAATTCAAACACCTCAGGCTCTGTGCTGAAAACTCAAAAGTGTGGAGCCTGCTTCATATTTTGGGTCTCCCTTGCTCTCTCAAAAATAAACACTAAAAATTTTATTAAAAAAAAGAACTGAGGGGCGCCTGGGTGGCTCAGTCCGTTAAGCGTCCGACTTCAGCTCGGGTCATGATCTCGAGGTCCGTGTGTTCGAGCCCTGCGTCAGGCTCTGGGCTGATGGCTCAGAGCCTGGAGCCTGCTTCCGATTCTGTGTCTCCCTCTCTCTCTGCCCCTCCCCCGTTCATGCTCTGTCTCTGTCTCAAAAATAAATGTTAAAAACAATTTTTTTAAATAAAAAAAAGAACTGAGTGTACATTTAGTAAGAAAACTGCAGCGCCTGTATAAAGATAATTTTACAACACCTACTTGTGAAAGATAGATCTAAATAAATGCAAAAATAACCTGGTAAAGTAGTAATATTTAAAAGGCTGGTGTCTTTTAGATTTTGAAAACACACAAATTAGGAAGTGGTATAAGCCACAGAAAAACTATCTTTGATTTGTAAAGAATTCAAAAATTATAGAATAAGGAACAAAACCTAGTAGAAAAAGAGGAAATTTCATGAACAGAAAATCCATAATCGGAGACTAAAATGCTGACACTCAGACATATTAAAACATGTTAAAAATGTAACATAAAAATCTAGCTAAAACGAGGTATCATTTATTATTTATAAAGTATGACGGCATGTCTTCTGGTGAAGTGATGGGCAAAAGAACTCACTTGCACTGATAGTAGGGATGCAAATTGGCAAAACATTTCTGAAGAAAAAGTTAGCAATGATATGAATATGAATTTGGTAGTAATTTGAATCTGGTAGTAATTCCACTATTAAAAGTTATGCTGACATAAAGTTTAAGCCTACAACAATAAGAAAACACATGATGACAAGGTTATAATTAATGCAGCATTATTTGTATAATTGTGAAATACCGAAAACTCCTTAATGTCCATTTGGACAGTTTAAACAAATTATGGAACTTGGGCACAGTGCAGTACCGTGCAGTTAAAAAAATGATATTTAATAACTAACTTGGAATGATCACAAACACATATTGTTAAATGAACGAAGTAAGTAGTATGCAACCTTACACGAATTAAGAGGATGGAAGAAAATACACACATGTGTTCATCTGTGCAAAATATAAGAATAACCAAAAAGTAGAGGAATCAGTTAATTTCCAGGAAAAGTATGAATCAATAGAGACTGATACTCATTTGTCTAGTAATCACTCTTAGAAGCATAATTGTTTCACATATGTCCCTCCCCCAAATAAAAAATTAAGATATACATTAACTTTTGGCACCAAAAATAGAATGTAAACAATATCCAGTAAATCTAAATATAGATAAATCACATGATGACATTAAATGGATAGAGAAAAAGGGATGATTTAGGTAAAATGGAAAACAGCCACTGTGAAGTTCAAGACAAAGAGAACTGTAAAGAAACAAACAAAAAACACACGCTATGGTCCGCTTTTTACAAGGGTACAGGATACAATTTTGTAAATATGTAAATGTATATAGTATGAATGTGTAGAATTGAGAACATGTTATAGGTATTTTCAACCAAGTTTTCAGCCAGATTTAAGCTGTTTACTGAGAGGGCCTATAAGAAGCGAAACCCCAGAAGTAATGAACACCGCTAAGCCCATGCCTTGGTTTCTAAATATTCTTTTAGATTTTTTTAATTAAAAAAAAATTTTTTTAACATTTATTTATTTTTGAAAGAGAGAGAGACACAGCATGAGCAGGGGAGGGTCAGAGAGAGAGGGAGACACAGAATCTGAAGCAGGCTCCAGGCTCTGAGCTGTCAGCCCACAGCCCAATGCGGAGCTCGAACTCCTGGACCGTGAGATCATGACCTGAGCCGAAGTCGGACGCCCAACCAACTGAGCCACCCAGGCACCCCGGTTTCTAAATATTCTTTAACAAAACTGTGTGTATGCATGGTTCAGTTGGTTAAGCATACCACTCTTGATTTCAGGTCATGATCTCACAGTTAATGAGATGAAGTTCCAAGTTGGGTTCTATGCTTAGCGCAGATTGGAATTCTTTCTCCCCTTCTCCCTGCCCCTCCCCCACCATCTCAAAATAAACTTAAAACACACACAAGAATATGCACTTCACTGGAGAAATGGCCGATTCAGCAGGGGAGGGAGGTTAGGCAGGGAAAACAGAATGACACAGGATCATCTTGCTTACTGGAAATGCTATAAGTAAAAGGGAAGAAGGTATGAAGAAAGTAAAGAATGTTGTATGTAAAAAAGAAAGATATGAGGAGGGAAGAAATCAGAGGGAAAGAAGAGGGAGGCCTAAAAAATGTAAGAAAAAGTGATTCTAAGTTTTCAGGCGGCTCAATACCAACATTATGTGAGTTGAAACAGATTCTCACTTTTAATGAGATAAATGGTTAGGTAGGCCAAAGTTTACCAAATGCAAAACAATATATTTAACATATTCGATTTTCAAATTTCCTTTTCAATTTACTGAGGTACCATTATTTGATTTTAAGGTGGGCACAACACAGCGGATGTCTTCCTGTTTATTGTTATCTCTGTATTCAGTTGTGGGGCTTGAACTCACAGCCCCAAGATCAAGATTCACATGCTCTACCAATGAGACAGGTGTCTCATGCTCTACCAATGAGACCAATGTCTAGCCAGGTGACCTAGACATCTATTAATGTTTAAAAACACGGGGCCGCCTGGGTGGCGCAGTCGGTTAAGCGTCCGACTTCAGCCAGGTCACGATCTCGCAGTCCGTGAGTTCGAGCCCCGCGTCAGGCTCTGGGCTGATGGCTTGGAGCCTGGACCCTGTTTCCGGTTCTGTGTCTCCCTCTCTCTCTGCCCCTCCCCCGTTCATGCTCTGTCTCTCTCTGTCCCAAAAATAAATAAACGTTGAAAAAAAAAAAAAAACCAGAAGTGTTTCCGCCATCACATCCTTTCTTCACTGCATGCATCTTCACATTATTTATCACTGCAATATTTTAACAATTATGGATTCTAATGCAACTTCATCACATTCATTTCCATTCCAGTGGTGAAAAAAATCTAGTAATACAAGGCCTGCCTAAAATAAACAACATTCTTGTTCCCCATTCTGTATCACTTGGTATACAACTGCGGTACAGGGCTCAGGAAGGAGCTGAATTTTGTCCCAAGAATGCAGTGTGAAAGCCCCTCTTTTGTGGGGGTGGTGCCAGAGAGACTTTGCAGGAAGCTGAACATACACACTCAAATGACCCTCAGACTACATCTCAATAGGACTGTCTGCTATATGATTAAACAGGATTCAGAGCCTGATAATACAACAACAAACGTCTAGGATACAACAGAAAATAACTTGCCATAATGAAATCCTAGACAATCATGAAATGATGAAAATAGTCATCAACAGAGAACACCAAGATTCATCAGGCGATGAAAGTATCTGAAATCAAGTTTAAATAAATGATCATACAAATACTTCAGTAAGAAATGACAAATTTCTTGAAACCACAAATAGAAAAATCTCATCACAGAACAGAAGTTAACAATAAAGAATCTAAATGTAAAGCACAGAACTCAAAAAAATACATGAATCAAATATAAAACACAATGGACTGGCATGGTTATACATTGCAAAAGACAGAACAATAACTGAATGAACAAGAGCAGATTATCAGAGTACTGCAGCTGAACACAAGTAAACAGGCTGAAAAACTGAACAGAAGAGTCATAAGGGCCAATGGACTTAAAACAAAGAGCTAACATTCTCCAAAGTACCAGCAAAGGGAGTGGAACTAAGAAAACTATCAAAAAAATTATGTCTTACAACTTCCCATATTTGTCAAAGATCTGTATCTACAGCAAAAGAAGCCAAATGAACGAATATCAAATAGGTAAAATCCAAAGTAATCCCCATTAAACATAAACTTCTAAAAACGAAGGACAAAGAAAAAAATGTTGAAAGCAAGCTAGAGACAAAGAAAAGTTATTTATAAGAGCTCAAAGAATTTGAACAATACTGGATTTCTCATCTGAACACAGGCTGAAATGACACAGAATAAACTCAAGTACTGAAAAGCAACAGCAACATCGTCAATCAAGAATTGCACAGATGGTATAATTCTCCAGAAATTAAGGAGAAATTACATTCTCAGATGGAAGAAAACTCAATATTACTTGCTAAAAAAGTCCAAGAGAAAGGCCAAATCAACTTCTCTA
>NW_024419969.1:564507-565350 GCF_014898765.1 Herpailurus yagouaroundi | reverse complement strand
GCTGAAGTCGGACGCTTAACTGACTGTGCCACCCAGGCGCCCCCAGAAATTTCTTAACTGTAACATCATCTGATATGATGCTCACTGAATAGAAAGAAAACAATTATATTTAAAAAGGATAAGGAAGCAAAGTTTCCACACTTCAAACACTTCCACACTTTCTACTGCCTGTGTTTGTAGACACAGGTAGACAGGGGTTAAGTTTCAAATGTATGTTTTGATAACTTAAAGCAATTCCTAAGGAAACTAGTTAAAAGAACATACTAAAATAAACATCATATGGGGGCTCCTGGATGGCTCAGCTCGTTAAGCATCGGCTAAGGTCACGATCTTGTGGTCTGTTGAGTTGGAGCCCTGCATTGGGCTCTGTGCTGACAGCTCAGAGCCTGGAGCTGCTTAGGATTCTGTGTGTCTCTCTCTCTCTGCCCCTCCCTGGTTCATGCTCTGTCTCTCTGTGTCTCTCAGTAATAAATAAATGTTAAAAAAAAAAAAAAAAACCAAAACACCATTATGTAGATTACTATGGAACCCCAAAATATTTTCAAGTACGTCATAGGAGAAAATGAACAAAATATGACAAATGAAAAAAAACTAATAAAATAGCAATGTGAACCCCTAAAATAACAATACGATCTTTAATATTAACAGTCTATATACAGACTACTCAAGATCCACAGACTGGCAAAGTGATTTAAAAGACAACTACACATGGCTTAAATACATTTACTTCAAATTTAAGGACTCAGATCAGATATAACAAAACAAAAATTTTAAGAGGGAGGAGTTACACTAGTACTTGATAAAGCAGGCTTCAGGATGAAGAGAAACTTTAAGAAGCAAAAA
>NW_024419969.1:555085-564107 GCF_014898765.1 Herpailurus yagouaroundi | reverse complement strand
AAAAAAAAAAAAAAAATCAAACCACCATCGTATTTTCCTAATGCATAGGTAGCAAAAGAGAATCTGAAAAGAAAGTAAACAACAGGAAACAACTCAGAGGAGAACAGACAAATCCCTAACTTGAGGTTGAGTATTTTAAAACTTGTGACACAGCACATGATGATAAAATTATGAGATAGAGATCAGGAGGTGTACAAAAAACTTGGACCCAATTTATAATCAAGTATAAATAAACCCAATGAACTAATTACAATATATGCAACAGTCCTACTGGAATCAGAATACACAAATTTTTCAACCCCCCCCTCCCCCGCCGCCCGGCCATGAAACATTCAGAAAGAAAAACTACATCTTGCAACTTGTAACACAAACATAAACATATTTAAAAATATTATATACAATGCGCTCTGACCAAAATTGAATCAAGGTAGAAATCATTAGCACAGGAAAACAATAACCAGGAAAATTTCCAAACAAATAGAAATAAACACAATTCTAAATACTCTTTAAGTCAAAGAGGAAAAGTTCATAGGAATTTTCATAAAACTGAACAAAAAAATAAATTACAAACTATAAAATGTGAGATACAACATAGCTAAAGCACTGAAAAAAGAATTTATTGTACTGATTATAGTAAAAGAAGAATTCTAAAACATAAGTTCCTACCTTTACAAAACCAAACACATTAAAGCAACCCCAAAGCAATGTGCAGAATATAGTAACAACAAAGAGAAATCAACAAAATGGGCAAAACAGAAGAAATCAGTAAAACAAAATTCTGGCTCTTCAAAACAAAGAAGGAAATATTGGTAAACATCTAACAAGGCTGACAAGTATGTGCAAAATCACAAACGCTATTCAGAATTAGGATAAGACAGCACTACAGATCCTGTACCAATAACAGGATAATGAAAAATATGAGAAATTTTCATTACTTGAAAAAAATTCCTCAAAATTTAAAGGAGTGTAAAATGGTAAAATCACTCTAGAAAAAAATGTTTAAACTGTATGTGCAACCTAGCAGCTGTCCTCTTAGCCATTTGTCTCACATAAAATCACTATCCACCCAAAAACCTCTCATGTACATAAATAAAATAGCGCAAAAAGCCAAAGGGATGTTCTTCAGTGAATGAATGGCTAAATAAATTGTGGTATATCCATACCATGACTGCTACTCAGCAATAAAATCAGAAAGCTGATACTTAAAACAATTGAGACATCTCCAGGGATTATACTATGTGTAAAGAAGCCCTTATCCAAAAAAGTGACATGCTTTATGGTTCCCTTTAGAAAAATCTTGAAATGGCTACCTTAGAGAGAGAATGTAATGATGTTGCCATGTTCAAGGACAGGTAAAAGCAGGAAATGGCAGTGGGTCTGAATATTAGAAGACAACATGAGAGATCCAAGTGGTGAAAAGCAAAATTCTGTACACTGACTATATCAATGTCCATATCTTGGCTAGGATACTATACTATAGTTTTGCAGGATGGTGCCTTTGGGGAAAGTGACTAAAAAGTATACAAGACCACTGTATTACTTCTTCACCATTGCATGTGAATGTACAGTTATGGGAAAATAAAAATGGAATTTAGAAACAAAACCTACATGGCCGGTTTGCAGGCTACCAAATTCAAAGATAGCATAATGAAAAGATTCCTCTAACACAAAGATTTGTAAGCATTTTACAATTCCAACTTTCCTGTTGTGGGACTGAGTAAGCACTTAACTCTGGAGTCATTACAGACAGAATTTAAACCTTTATCTTTTCATCCCTTGTCCCCTTACCTGTAGGTAGGGTAAAGATAAATGAATGCCTTCCTCAAAGGATCACTGTGAGAATTAAAACAGTCAAAATAGTTAAAATAGAGTTAGTACATGGAGGATAAAGGTTTAAATTCTGTCTGTAAACAAACAGGCATGCAGTGCTTACTTCCAAAGCAAAACATTATCTGGGGTGTTTCAAGTATTGAAACAGAACAGTAGTATAAACCGCTCTAGGTCAACAGGTACAAAAATGTTGGTTGAAGATGGTAACCTGGGGGGTGCCTCGCTAGCTCAATTGAAGAGCATGCAAATTTTTATCTCAGGGTCATGAGTTCAAGCCCCATGTGGGTACACAGATAACAAACAAACAAGCAAACAAAAAATAATAATAATAAAGAAATAAAATAAATGAAATTAGTAATCTGTCTTGTATAAACTGAACAACAGTAATTTCCTATCTGGGGGATTTCTGGATGCAACCTGAATCTTACAATCATAATCTTACCCTTACCACGGCAATCCATCTTTACTCCCATTACTTTACTAAAGCTGCTCAGTCTAATGTCACTTGTTGTACTAGCACTGTTTTGGTTTATTATCTTTTCAGGATTCGTGACACAGGTTTTTCCAAAAGCTTTTTATGTAACCAACATTACCTCCTTGTCTCAGCTTTCTTCTTTGCTCTACTTCCACTTCCTTGTAATGTCCTTTTCTGTTTGCTGGCTTTTTAGCTTCCAGCCTACTTTGAGTATGACTGACATACATATACAGAGGTCCTAATTTTCAATTTATTTCTTTGGATAATGTAGAAGTTAGGATTTTGGTATATAATAGATTAAGCAAGTTAAATTGCATATTCATGGCACAAATGCAAATTGGTAAATTATATGCCACAAAGAAAACCTACTTAAACTGTAACAGAAGGATTATGACCAAGTTCACTCTTTCTGGATTAGTATCTGGTATTTCATATAATTTGTGGATTAGAGTCTTTTTCTCAATAATATGTGTGCCATGATACAAATTTCTTTAATTGAGAGGAGCATGTGTGGCTCAAATTGGTTAAGTGTCTGACTTCAGCTCAGGTCATGATCTCATAGCCTGTGAGTTTGAGCCCTGCATTGGGCTCTGTGCTGACAGCTCAGAGCCTGGAGCCTGCCTCGGGTTCTGTTCCTCCCCCTCTCTCTCTGCACCTTCTGCACTCACACTGTCTCTCTCTCAAACATAAATACACATTTAAAAAGTTAAAAAGAAAAAAAAGACCGTGATCCTGCAAAGTAGAATTCTTAACATATAGTACACATATACATTTATGAATAAACACAACTAAGTCATTTTCATATCTAGGTCAATTCAATAAATTCAATTTACCTTAATTTGGGCAATATCTCAAAAAGAGAGGAGATAATGTTTTGTAACTAATACAAAAAAGAAACTGTTATGAAAAACTCACTTATGGTACTAGTACCTTATAATCATTGTTTCCTGATGGTTGATTTTGTAACTCTTGTTTACAGGGAAAATGTATGTCTTAGACTCTTACTATTAATGCCTGCTGGATAAGAGCATTTACAAGAGAATCACAAAAATAATAGCAGATAAAATATCTGAGCAGCATGTAGTACTTAATTAAAAAATAACTGTAATTATTTTCCTCTGAAATTATTTACACATGACAAATGCTGTTAAGATTTTAAATCCTGAGGCGGCAACTGGGTGGCTCAACTGGTTAAATGTCAGACTCTTGATTTCAGCTCAGGTCACGATCTCACAGTTTGGTTTGTGAGATGGGGCTCTATACTGACAGTCCAGAACCTGCTTGGCATTCTCCTTCTCCCTTGCTCTCTTTCCCTGCTCACTTGTGCTTTCTCTCTGTTAAAAATAAATAAATAAATAAATAAAAGATTTTAGGGGCTCAGGTTATGATCTTATAGTCATGGATCAAGCCTTGTGTTGGACTCTGTACCTAATGTGGAGCCTGCTTAGGATTCTCTTTCTCTCCCTCTCTCTCTGCTCCACCCTGCTCACACATGCACATGTGCACACTGTCTCAAATAAAAATAACTTCTAAAAATATTTTAAAACTTGAAAAATTATTACCTAACTTAATAAAATATTCCAAGTTTTTCTCTGAACTATTTCTAGGAAGTCAGAATACTTGAAAATTGGAAAAAAGATATTCCATTAATACAATCATCAAGGCATTTCAGCAGGTAAGATTATAAATTCTCTTCAGACATATGCATAACTTCATTTATACAACTCCACCAAAGCGCCCTTGAAAACTCTTAGTATATACTGTGTTAAAATGAGAACATAAGCCAAATTTTTCAGAAAATAGGAGAAGAAACCAGGTATTACTATAAAATGAGATACTAAGATTAGTACAAGTCATTTGTTCAGATACAATAAAAGCCTTTATAGAAATTAACATTTACTAGTGATACAGAATTTTAACATCTCCCCTCCTTCCTTCTTCAGACATATTCAACAAACAGAAAGCACAGAATTTTGAAGTTACCTAACTTTAAAAAATAATTAATTTAACATATGTGTCCTTTAAAGCAGAAGCCATCCTCCTCATTCTGAATCTCTTTTCTATAACAAAGTGATAAGTTAGATTTAACAAATTTCTATAATGTTCCTTTTAAAACCCCAAATCCTTTTCTCTAATATACATTTTGCCAGCTATTATTGGCTTAACTGTAATTTACTAAACCAGACTAAAAGTCTTTTACTTTAAAAATAAGCATATTTTTTAAGCAATACTTTACAGTAGGCACCTCAAAAACTATCACAGATGTGAAAAATTTTAAATCTGTTCTATCTTTATACAATTATATATTTTCATTTCTATATGTTATACATGTGTGAATATATATGTATATATAAAATACATATAATCAGATCTGAAAATGAACAAAGGCTATGACTTTACACAGTCTTTTTTAAAACTCAAACAGTGGAAAACCCTTTAAACATTAAACAATTTTAATAAAAGTTTCTGTACAATGCTAAGTAGTTTTATTTACACATAGAAAATGTAAAAGGAGTAGTGTCTAAAATTACAGAACCCCTTAATATTAATGGCAGGTAAATCTCAGGTAAAATAACAACATTCCATTCACAAATATTTTCAAGCAATAAATATGTATTCATAAATAGTGTAAATCTGTATCAAGATTAGAAACAAAAAACACAAATCTGAAGTTTACTCCTTAGTCTATGTGCAATCCATTATCTTTGTGTCTTGGCTATTAGATAGTAAGTCTTTTCTTAAAGTTTTATGTTAGAACCAGAAGTGTAATCACTCTGGCCTCAAACAATAGAGAAAAAAATAAAATGGTAAAAAAACAAAAATTCCAAAAAACAAACCCAAAAAACCTTCTCTTCTAATATTTCACATTAAAAAAAAAGTTGATTAAAGATTTGAATTTGTTAACTATCTTACCAACAAGTGAGCTAGAACAGTATTTTTCTCTCAGGAAAATTCTCAAAGGGCAAAATAAATGAGAAAACTAAGTTAGCAGTTCAGAAATACAGAAACACAGAAAAAGGTTATCTTCAAGTCAGTAGTCTGACATCGCCAATTCTTGTCAGGTATCATAATACATTTGATTATTAATTATAGTGGGATATAGGCAGTGCTCTCCTATATCCAGATGGTTGATACTCTATTCTTGGAAGGTTGCATAGACATAGCTTTTAGTCAGCAGTCTTATGAAAACACCTACAAAACCAGTGGTGCAGACCTTTCCTGAAGAGTAGAAAAGGTGTCATTTAATATTCATGGGATAATTATCAGGAGGATGATGACAACGAAGGAGCCTAAAATTAAAAATAAGGTATGTTAATTATTTTGGTATATAATCCTTAATAGTATTCTTAGCCCATGGCTACTAACATACAGCCTATGTTGTAGTAGTATGAGGGAGTTAGAAACATCAAAGCCCCAAAAGGTCCAACAGACTGGTCAATGATGTGCTCCTTATTGTCTCCATTAAGGCCAATTTCCTTAGTTCTGAATGATTATCCAACTTTTCTGTGCTTCAAATTTTAGTAAAAAAAAACCCCAAAACTTATGGAATATGTAGGCCAACATTTTAGACTGCTAAAGAAAGAGTATTATGGAAAATAATTTGGAAATTTAACATTTCACTAGTTACGGTCTTACGAACAATTCTCAGGTAGAGTACATATTTCACGACTCATTTTTTTTTTCTTTTTCAAGCAATTCTGGGAACAATGCAATTAAAAATACTTGAAACAAAATTTCAGAATTTAGAACAAAGACACTGGAAAAATACCAAAAGCTCATGAATAACTGTTTCCATTCATACTGCCATTCAAATTCAGAAATAAATGATACTGAAATTAGAAAAATGGCAGTTTTATGATACTGAGAATTTGATATCATGTATCTTATATATCATACCATCAAGTCAAGAACCATAAAATATTTCCATGAGTTTAACATTCAAGACAAGCGCTAGGTTTTAAATAAATCAATGAACTCTGAAAGCACAAGTACATTAAAAAAAAAAATACAGATTTCTTTATGGATCATCCCTATAGATTTAAGTAAACTCTCTTTTATCAGTAAAATCAAGTAGCATAAAGACTGCGATAATACTATAAATAAAACAAGAATTTTTAAATGTAATTATTGCGAGTATTATTTAAGCCATTCCTTCCACATTCTTAGCACACAACCTGCTTGGGATATTCTATCTTCCTCTGTCTCTGCCCCTTCCTCTGTCTCAAAACAAATAAATCTGTATTTGTACTTAGGCCATTCTTATTGAAAAGAAAAAATAGTAAGGTGTATCAACTGGACATTTATTAAGAGTATCTATTAAGCCAATGGAAAATGTAAATATCTTATTACTTTGGATTTACCAGATAGAAAAAACAAACACTGCTGCTTCAACAACCCAGCTAACTATGTACTCACATGTTGAATTCACTTACTAATGTAAACTGGTCATAGACTTGTATCAGGTCCTCCATTTTGTACTGCTCTAGCACCACAAAATTGTCCAGAGTTCCACTTGTTTTTCGTGCACAGTCTTGGCAATGTACTATGTAAGTCTTTTGAGAGTTGCTTTCATTAGTGACAAAAAGGAGGTCAAAAACCTCCACCTATTTTATATAAGAGAAAAAGCACCAAATGGAGATTTGTTAAATTTATTGCATCACTTTAGTAAAACTATGAAATTCTACTTTACATGAAATTATGGACAGTGATTTTTTATAAACATAAGTAGTTAAAATTAAAAGTTTAATTCAAAGACTCATAAAGGTGAGTCTATTTTTATTTTACTCAAAATATCAGTATACAATCAGGTAAAGATAATTTTTTTTTTTTACTTCTCTATAATAGCATTAATATTATTTTTGTATTTCCCTCCCCTCACAGAATGATTCTATAACGGTGGTGACTATATTTTACTCATATCTAGACCTTTATAGCAGATTATTATAAACTAATACTAAAATGAAAGCTAAAAATAAAAGGAGAACACTGAAATATACGTAACCAGCTTATTTTTAAGAGGTAGAAACTGACGAGTAAAAAACTGTTCAGTTTTAAGCCTGTATATTAAGGAAAAGAAGTATCGTGTATTCATGAGCATTAACAAACCAGAAGATAATAAGGACATTTTTATTTTATTTTATTTTATTTTTTTTATTTTTTAATGTTTTATTTATTTTTGAGACAGAGAGAGACAAAGCATGAACGGGGGAGGGTCAGAGAGAGGGAGACACAGAATCTGAAACAGGCTCCAGGCTCTGAGCCGTCAGCACAGAGCCCGACGCGGGGCTTGAACTCACAGACTGCAAGATCATGACCTGAGCCGAAGTCGGCCGCTTAACCAACTGAGCCACCCAGGTGCCCCAATAAGGACATTTTTAATACAGAAAGCACAATGAGTTGTAAGACTCCAACAGGATAATGTATAGTAGTGATAACACTTGTCTTCAAATACTGTAAAGATATATATTTAGGTTTAACACTGAAAGGAATCTGGTGGATTATATATAATAACACATTTTGATGAGGTTATACAATAAGAAAATAGCCAAGGGATTTCATCAGTCTATCTCAGAATCACACAAATTCAAGGCTTAATTTGGACCGGGACAACTTCCGAGTCAAGTGGTCCTGTGACTATTGCTTGATTTGAGTGACAAAAACTCATCACCTAAAGTCATATTTGAACTGGTCTTTTAAAATGCCAGTTTATAAGGTTTTTAAAACTAGTGTCAATAGTAACAATTTAGCGAGCCCAGTTTAAAAATTGAGGTTTTTCAACATGTCATTCCCCATGTGGTCAACTACCTTGTTGATCCAAACACTTTTTTTAAAAAGATTTTTTATTTTTAGGTAATCTGTACACCCAATGTGTGCTTGACCTCAAAACCCTGAGATCAAAACTTGCTTGCTCTACCAATTGAGCCAGCCAGATACTCCCTGTTCTAAACATTTTTAAACTCCTTTTCTTTTTATATTCTTAACACAACACACTAGTTTAAACCCTTGTTAGCCCTGTTTAATTCCAATAGCCTCCAAACTAGTATGTTTGCTTTCTGGATGGATGCATTCTCTCCAATTATCAACTACCACTCTCTGAAACACAGATCTTGACTTAGTGCCTTGCTCAAAACCTTTTATTGCTTCAGAATAAACATCAAATTCCTTAAACTGAATTCAAAATGCTCTGTAAACTATACACCACCTCCTTGTACAGACTTTTAGGAATTTTTAAACTCTATTTTCTTGCTTCATTGAATTACTCACTCTTTGTTACATATGTTATTCATTTTGCCATCCCTTTACGGTTCCTAAAACCTAATGATGTTTATAAACTTCCAATTCTAGCCATTTTTTGGCTTGTTCAGATTAAACTCATTCTTTAAGGAAGGACTCAAATGTTATAATATGCCTTTAAATTCTAAACCCAATTAGAAGAACAATTATTTTCCCTACTGGTTCTCTAATAGTCTATCCATGTCCAGCTTCATATTCATCATAGTGTCATGTGCATCAATAACTAGTTGTTTCCAGTCTGTCTTTTCCAAGTGGAAGTAAGCTCCTCCAGAGGAGGTACCACATCTTTATTTTTTCCAAGGCTTCTTCCAAGCCTTGGCCAAAAGAGGGCATCAACTGTATTATTAGATGAAAAAGGACTTAATACTGATATGCCTGTGTGTGTGTGTGTGTGTGTGTGTGTGTGTGTGTGTGTGTGTGTGT